>NW_027362761.1:709512392-709519892 GCF_046119375.1 Phyllobates terribilis
ATATATTACCAGCAGTGTTCTCCAGTGACCCCGGACATTCCTGTATGTATGTATGTATATATTACCAGCAGTGTTCTCCAGTGACCGCGGACATTCCTGTATGTATGTATATATTACCAGCAGTGTTCTCCAGTGACCGTGGACATTCCTGTATGTATGTATATATTACCAGCAGTGTTCTCCAGTGACCGTGGACATTCCTGTATGTATGTATATATTACCAGCAGTGTTCTCCAGTGACCGTGGACATTCCTGTATGTATGTATATATTACCAGCAGTGTTCTCCAGTGACCGTGGACATTCCTGTATGTATGTATGTATATATTACCAGCAGTGTTCTCCAGTGACCGTGGACATTCCTGTATGTATATATTACCAGCAGTGTTCTCCAGTGACCCCGGACACTCATGTATGTATGTATGTATATATTACCAGCAGTGTTCTCCAGTGACCCCGGACATTCCTGTATGTATGTATATATTACCAGCAGTGTTCTCCAGTGACCCCGGACATTCCTGTATGTATGTAGGTATATATTATCAGCAGTGTTCTCCAGTGACCGCGGACATTCCTGTATGTATGTATATATTACCAGCAGTGTTCTCCAGTGACCGTGGACATTCCTGTATGTATGTATATATAACCAGCAGTGTTCTCCAGTGACCGCGGACATTCCTGTATGTATGTATGTATATATTACCAGCAGTGTTCTCCAGTGACCCCGGACATTCCTGTATGTATGTATGTATGTATATATATTACCAGCAGTGTTCTCCAGTGACCGCGGACATTCCTGTATGTATGTATGTATATATAACCAGCAGTGTTCTCCAGTGACCCCGGACATTCCTGTATGTATGTATATATTACCAGCAGTGTTCTCCAGTGACCGTGGACATTCCTGTATGTATGTATATATTACCAGCAGTGTTCTCCAGTGACCGCGGACATTCCTGTATGTATGTATGTATATATAACCAGCAGTGTTCTCCAGTGACCCCGGACATTCCTGTATGTATGTATATATTACCAGCAGTGTTCTCCAGTGACCGTGGACATTCCTGTATGTATGTATATATTACCAGCAGTGTTCTCCAGTGACCGCGGACATTCCTGTATGTATGTATGTATATATTACCAGCAGTGTTCTCCAGTGACCGCGGACATTCCTGTATGTATGTATATATTACCAGCAGTGTTCTCCAGTGACCGTGGACATTCCTGTATGTATGTATATATTACCAGCAGTGTTCTCCAGTGACCGTGGACATTCCTGTATGTATGTATATATTACCAGCAGTGTTCTCCAGTGACCGTGGACATTCCTGTATGTATGTATATATTACCAGCAGTGTTCTCCAGTGACCGTGGACATTCCTGTATGTATGTATATATTACCAGCAGTGTTCTCCAGTGACCGTGGACATTGCTGTATGTATGTATATATTACCAGCAGTGTTCTCCAGTGACCGCGGACATTCCTGTATGTATGTATATATTACCAGCAGTGTTCTCCAGTGACCGTGGACATTACTGTATGTATGTATGTATATATTACCAGCAGTGTTCTCCAGTGACCGTGGACATTCATGTATGTATGTATATATTACCAGCAGTGTTCTCCAGTGACCCCGGACATTCCTGTATGTATGTATGTATATATTACCAGCAGTGTTCTCCAGTGACCGCGGACATTCCTGTATGTATGTATGTATATATTACCAGCAGTGTTCTCCAGTGACCGTGGACATTCCTGTATGTATATATATTACCAGCAGTGTTCTCCAGTGACCGCGGACATTCCTGTATGTATGTATGTATATTACCAGCAGTGTTCTCCAGTGACCCCGGACATTCCTGTATGTATGTATATATTACCAGCAGTGTTCTCCAGTGATCGTGGACATTCCTGTATGTATGTATATATTACCAGCAGTGTTCTCCAGTGACCCCGGACATTCCTGTATGTATGTATGTATATATTACCAGCAGTGTTCTCCAGTGATCGTGGACATTACTGTATGTATGTATATATTACCAGCAGTGTTCTCCAGTGACCCCGGACATTCCTGTATGTATGTATATATTACCAGCAGTGTTCTCCAGTGACCATGGACATTCATGTATGTATGTATATATTACCAGCAGTGTTCTCCAGTGACCCCGGACATTCCTGTATGTATGTATATATTACCAGCAGTGTTCTCCAGTGACCGTGGACATTCATGTATGTATGTATATATTACCAGCAGTGTTCTCCAGTGACCCCGGACATTCCTGTATGTATGTATATATTACCAACAGTGTTCTCCAGTGACTGCGGACATTCCTGTATGTATGTATGTATATATTACCAGCAGTGTTCTCCAGTGACCGTGGACATTCCTGTATGTATATATTACCAGCAGTGTTCTCCAGTGACCCCGGACACTCATGTATGTATGTATGTATATATTACCAGCAGTGTTCTCCAGTGACCCCGGACATTCCTGTATGTATGTATATATTACCAGCAGTGTTCTCCAGTGACCCCGGACATTCCTGTATGTATGTATATATTACCAGCAGTGTTCTCCAGTGACCGTGGACATTCCTGTATGTATGTATATATTACCAGCAGTGTTCTCCAGTGACCGTGGACATTCCTGTATGTATGTATATATAACCAGCAGTGTTCTCCAGTGACCGCGGACATTCCTGTATGTATGTATGTATATATTACCAGCAGTGTTCTCCAGTGACCCCGGACATTCCTGTATGTATGTATGTATGTATATATATTACCAGCAGTGTTCTCCAGTGACCGCGGACATTCCTGTATGTATGTATGTATATATAACCAGCAGTGTTCTCCAGTGACCCCGGACATTCCTGTATGTATGTATATATTACCAGCAGTGTTCTCCAGTGACCGTGGACATTCCTGTATGTATGTATATATTACCAGCAGTGTTCTCCAGTGACCGCGGACATTCCTGTATGTATGTATGTATATATAACCAGCAGTGTTCTCCAGTGACCCCGGACATTCCTGTATGTATGTATATATTACCAGCAGTGTTCTCCAGTGACCGTGGACATTCCTGTATGTATGTATATATTATCAGCAGTGTTCTCCAGTGACCGCGGACATTCCTGTATGTATGTATATATTACCAGCAGTGTTCTCCAGTGACCGTGGACATTCCTGTATGTATGTATGTATATATTACCAGCAGTGTTCTCCAGTGACCGCGGACATTCCTGTATGTATGTATATATTACCAGCAGTGTTCTCCAGTGACCGCGGACATTCCTGTATGTATGTATATATTACCAGCAGTGTTCTCCAGTGACCGCGGACATTCCTGTATGTATGTATGTATATATTACCAGCAGTGTTCTCCAGTGACCGCGGACATTCCTGTATGTATGTATATATTACCAGCAGTGTTCTCCAGTGACCGTGGACATTCCTGTATGTATGTACATATTACCAGCAGTGTTCTCCAGTGACCGTGGACATTCCTGTATGTATGTATATATTACCAGCAGTGTTCTCCAGTGACCGTGGACATTCCTGTATGTATGTATATATTACCAGCAGTGTTCTCCAGTGACCGTGGACATTGCTGTATGTATGTATATATTACCAGCAGTGTTCTCCAGTGACCGCGGACATTCCTGTATGTATGTATATATTACCAGCAGTGTTCTCCAGTGACCGTGGACATTACTGTATGTATGTATGTATATATTACCAGCAGTGTTCTCCAGTGACCGTGGACATTCATGTATGTATGTATATATTACCAGCAGTGTTCTCCAGTGACCCCGGACATTCCTGTATGTATGTATGTATATATTACCAGCAGTGTTCTCCAGTGACCGCGGACATTCCTGTATGTATGTATGTATATATTACCAGCAGTGTTCTCCAGTGACCGTGGACATTCCTGTATGTATATATATTACCAGCAGTGTTCTCCAGTGACCGCGGACATTCCTGTATGTATGTATGTATATTACCAGCAGTGTTCTCCAGTGACCCCGGACATTCCTGTATGTATGTATATATTACCAGCAGTGTTCTCCAGTGATCGTGGACATTCCTGTATGTATGTATATATTACCAGCAGTGTTCTCCAGTGACCCCGGACATTCCTGTATGTATGTATGTATATATTACCAGCAGTGTTCTCCAGTGATCGTGGACATTACTGTATGTATGTATATATTACCAGCAGTGTTCTCCAGTGACCCCGGACATTCCTGTATGTATGTATATATTACCAGCAGTGTTCTCCAGTGACCATGGACATTCATGTATGTATGTATATATTACCAGCAGTGTTCTCCAGTGACCCCGGACATTCCTGTATGTATGTATATATTACCAGCAGTGTTCTCCAGTGACCGTGGACATTCATGTATGTATGTATATATTACCAGCAGTGTTCTCCAGTGACCCCGGACATTCCTGTATGTATGTATATATTACCAACAGTGTTCTCCAGTGACCGTGGACATTACTGTATGTATGTATGTATATATTACCAGCAGTGTTCTCCAGTGACCCCGGACATTCCTGTATGTATGTATGTATATATTACCAGCAGTGTTCTCCAGTGACCCCGGACATTCCTGTATGTATGTATATATTACCAGCAGTGTTCTCCAGTGACCGTGGACATTCCTGTATGTATGTATATATATATTACCAGCAGTGTTCTCCACTGACCGCGGACATTCCTGTATGTATGTATATATATATTACCAGCAGTGTTCTCCAGTGACCGTGGACATTACTGTATGTATGTATGTATATATTACCAGCAGTGTTCTCCAGTGACCGTGGACATTCCTGTATGTATATATATTACCAGCAGTGTTCTCCAGTGACCGCGGACATTCCTGTATGTATGTATGTATATTACCAGCAGTGTTCTCCAGTGACCGCGGACATTCCTGTATGTATGTATGTATATATTACCAGCAGTGTTCTCCAGTGACCGTGGACATTCCTGTATGTATATATATTACCAGCAGTGTTCTCCAGTGACCGCGGAGATTCCTGTATGTATGTATATATATATTACCAGCAGTGTTCTCCAGTGACCGCGGACATTCCTGTATGTATGTATGTATATATTACCAGCAGTGTTCTCCAGTGACCGTGGACATTCCTGTATGTATATATATTACCAGCAGTGTTCTCCAGTGACCGCGGACATTCCTGTATGTATGTATGTATATATTACCAGCAGTGTTCTCCAGTGACCGCGGACATTCCTGTATGTATGTATGTATGTATATATTACCAGCAGTGTTCTCCAGTGACCCCGGACATTCCTGTATGTATGTATATATTACTAGCAGTGTTCTCCAGTGACCGTAGACATTCATGTATGTATATATATATTACCAGCAGTGTTCTCCAGTGACCGCGGACATTCCTGTATGTATGTATATATTACCAGCAGTGTTCTCCAGTGACCGTGGACATTCCTGTATGTATGTATATATTACCAGCAGTGTTCTCCAGTGACCCCGGACATTCCTGTATGTATATATATATTACCAGCAGTGTTCTCCAGTGACCCCGGACATTCCTGTATGTATGTATGTATATATTACCAGCAGTGTTCTCCAGTGACCCCGGACATTCCTGTATGTATGTATATATATATTACCAGCAGTGTTCTCCAGTGACCGTGGACATTCCTGTATATATGTATATATTACCAGCAGTGTTCTCCAGTGACCGTGGACATTACTGTATGTATGTATGTATATATTACCAGCAGTGTTCTCCAGTGACCGTGGACATTCCTGTATGTATGTATATATTACCAGCAGTGTTCTCCAGTGACCGCGGACATTCCTGTATGTATATATATTACCAGCAGTGTTCTCCAGTGACCGTGGACATTCCTGTATGTATGTATATTACCAGCAGTGTTCTCCAGTGACCCCGGACATTCCTGTATGTATGTATATTACCAGCAGTGTTCTCCAGTGACCCCGGACATTCCTGTATGTATGTATGTATATATTACCAGCAGTGTTCTCCAGTGACCCCGGACATTCCTGTATGTATGTATATATATTACCAGCAGTGTTCTCCAGTGACCGTGGACATTCCTGTATGTATGTATGTATATATTACCAACAGTGTTCTCCAGTGACCGTGGACATTACTGTATGTATGTATGTATATATTACCAGCAGTGTTCTCCAGTGACCGTGGACATTCCTGTATGTATGTATATATTACCAGCAGTGTTCTCCAGTGACCGCGGACATTCCTGTATGTATGTATATATATATTACCAGCAGTGTTCTCCAGTGACCGTGGACATTCCTGTATGTATGTATGTATATATTACCAGCAGTGTTCTCCAGTGACCGCAGACATTCCTGTATGTATGTATGTATGTATATATTACCAGCAGTGTTCTCCAGTGACCGCGGACATTCCTGTATGTATGTATATATTACCAGCAGTGTTCTCCAGTGACCGTGGACATTCCTGTATGTATGTATATATTACCAGCAGTGTTCTCCAGTGACCGTGGACATTCCTGTATGTATGTATATATTACCAGCAGTGTTCTCCAGTGACCTCGGACATTCCTGTATGTATGTATATATATTACCAGCAGTGTTCTCCAGTGACCGTGGACATTCCTGTATGTATATATATATTACCAGCAGTGTTCTCCAGTCACCCCGGACATTCCTGTATGTATGTATGTATATATTAACAGCAGTGTTCTCCAGTGACCGCGGACATTCCTGTATGTATGTATGTATGTATATATTACCAGCAGTGTTCTCCAGTGACCGCGGACATTCCTGTATGTATGTATGTATGTATATATTAACAGCAGTATTCTCCAGTGACCGCGGACATTCCTGTATCTATGTATATATTACCAGCAGTGTTCTCCAGTGACCGCGGACATTCCTGTATGTATGTATATATTAACAGCAGTGTTCTCCAGTGACCGCGGACATTCCTGTATGTATGTATATATTAACAGCAGTGTTCTCCAGTGACCGCGGACATTCCTGTATGTATGTATATATTAACAGCAGTGTTCTCCAGTGACCGCGGACATTCCTGTATCTATGTATATATTAACAGCAGTGTTCTCCAGTGACCGCGGACATTCCTGTATGTATGTATGTATGTATATATTACCAGCAGTGTTCTCCAGTGACCCCGGACATTCCTGTATGTATGTATGTATTACCAGCAGTGTTCTCCAGTGACCGCGGACATTCCTGTATGTATGTATATATTACCAGCAGTGTTCTCCAGTGACCGTGGACATTCCTGTATGCATGTATGTATGTATGTATGTATATATTACCAGCAGTGTTCTCCAGTGACCGTGGACATTCCTGTATGTATGTATATATATATTACCAGCAGTGTTCTCCAGTGACCGCGGACATTCCTGTATGTATGTATATATTACCAGCAGTGTTCTCCAGTGACCGCGGACATTCCT
>NW_027362761.1:709522392-709524892 GCF_046119375.1 Phyllobates terribilis
ATGTATGTATGTATATATTACCAGCAGTGTTCTCCAGTGATCGTGGACATTCCTGTATGTATGTATGTATATATTACCAGCAGTGTTCTCCAGTGACCGTGGACATTCCTGTATGTATGTATATATTACCAGCAGTGTTCTCCAGTGACCCCGGACATTCCTGTATGTATGTATGTATATTTTACCAGCAGTGTTCTCCAGTGACCGCGGACATTCCTGTATGTATGTATGTATATATTACCAGCAGTGTTCTCCAGTGACCGCGGACATTCCTGTATGTATGTATGTATATATTACCAGCAGTGTTCTCCAGTGACCCCGGACATTCCTGTATGTATGTATGTATGTATGTATATATAACCAGCAGTGTTCTCCAGTGACCGCGGACATTCCTGTATGTATGTATGTATATATTACCAGCAGTGTTCTCCAGTGACCCCGGACATTCCTGTATGTATGTATGTATATATTACCAGCAGTGTTCTCCAGTGACCGCGGACATTCCTGTATGTATGTATATATTACCAGCAGTGTTCTCCAGTGACCGTGGACATTCCTGTATGTATGTATATATTACCAGCAGTGTTCTCCAGTGACCGTGGACATTCCTGTATGTATGTATATATTACCAGCAGTGTTCTCCAGTGACCGTGGACATTCCTGTATGTATGTATATATTACCAGCAGTGTTCTCCAGTGACCGTGGACATTCCTGTATGTATGTATATATTACCAGCAGTGTTCTCCAGTGACCGTGGACATTCCTGTATGTATGTATATATTACCAGCAGTGTTCTCCAGTGACCGTGGACATTCCTGTATGTATGTATGTATATATTACCAGCAGTGTTCTCCAGTGACTGCGGACATTCCTGTATGTATGTATGTATATATTACCAGCAGTGTTCTCCAGTGACCGTGGACATTCCTGTATGTATATATTACCAGCAGTGTTCTCCAGTGACCCCGGACACTCATGTATGTATGTATGTATATATTACCAGCAGTGTTCTCCAGTGACCCCGGACATTCCTGTATGTATGTATATATTACCAGCAGTGTTCTCCAGTGACCCCGGACATTCCTGTATGTATGTAGGTATATATTATCAGCAGTGTTCTCCAGTGACCGCGGACATTCCTGTATGTATGTATATATTACCAGCAGTGTTCTCCAGTGACCGTGGACATTCCTGTATGTATGTATATATTACCAGCAGTGTTCTCCAGTGACCCCGGACATTCCTGTATGTATGTATGTATGTATATATATTACCAGCAGTGTTCTCCAGTGACCGCGGACATTCCTGTATGTATGTATGTATATTACCAGCAGTGTTCTCCAGTGACCCCGGACATTCCTGTATGTATGTATATATTACCAGCAGTGTTCTCCAGTGACCGTGGACATTCCTGTATGTATGTATATATTACCAGCAGTGTTCTCCAGTGACCGCGGACATTCCTGTATGTATGTATGTATATATAACCAGCAGTGTTCTCCAGTGACCCCGGACATTCCTGTATGTATGTATATATTACCAGCAGTGTTCTCCAGTGACCGTGGACATTCCTGTATGTATGTATATATTACCAGCAGTGTTCTCCAGTGACCGCGGACATTCCTGTATGTATGTATGTATATATTACCAGCAGTGTTCTCCAGTGACCGCGGACATTCCTGTATGTATGTATATATTACCAGCAGTGTTCTCCAGTGACCGTGGACATTCCTGTATGTATGTATATATTACCAGCAGTGTTCTCCAGTGACCGTGGACATTCCTGTATGTATGTATATATTACCAGCAGTGTTCTCCAGTGACCGTGGACATTCCTGTATGTATGTATATATTACCAGCAGTGTTCTCCAGTGACCGTGGACATTCCTGTATGTATGTATATATTACCAGCAGTGTTCTCCAGTGACCGTGGACATTGCTGTATGTATGTATATATTACCAGCAGTGTTCTCCAGTGACCGCGGACATTCCTGTATGTATGTATATATTACCAGCAGTGTTCTCCAGTGACCGTGGACATTACTGTATGTATGTATGTATATATTACCAGCAGTGTTCTCCAGTGACCGTGGACATTCATGTATGTATGTATATATTACCAGCAGTGTTCTCCAGTGACCCCGGACATTCCTGTATGTATGTATGTATATATTACCAGCAGTGTTCTCCAGTGACCGCGGACATTCCTGTATGTATGTATGTATATATTACCAGCAGTGTTCTCCAGTGACCGTGGACATTCCTGTATGTATATATATTACCAGCAGTGTTCTCCAGTGACCGCGGACATTCCTGTATGTATGTATGTATATTACCAGCAGTGTTCTCCAGTGACCCCGGACATTCCTGTATGTATGTATATATTACCAGCAGTGTTCTCCAGTGATCGTGGACATTCCTGTATGTATGTATATATTACCAGCAGTGTTCTCCAGTGACCCCGGACATTCCTGTATGTATGTATGTATATATTACCAG
>NW_027362761.1:709529892-709564892 GCF_046119375.1 Phyllobates terribilis
TACCAGCAGTGTTCTCCAGTGACCGCGGACATTCCTGTATGTATGTATATATATTATCAGCAGTGTTCTCCAGTGACCGCGGACATTCCTGTATGTATGTATATATATATATTACCAGCAGTGTTCTCCAGTGACCGCGGACATTCCTGTATGTATGTATGTATATATTACCAGCAGTGTTCTCCAGTGACCGTGGACATTCATGTATGTATGTATATATTACCAGCAGTGTTCTCCAGTGACCCCGGACATTCCTGTATGTATGTATATATATTACCAGCAGTGTTCTCCAGTGACCGCGGACATTCCTGTATGTATGTATATATAAATATTACCAGCAGTGTTCTCCAGTGACCGTGGACATTACTGTATGTATGTATGTATATATTACCAGCAGTGTTCTCCAGTGACCATGGACATTCCTGTATGTATGTATATATGTATGTATGTATATATATATATTACCAGCAATGTTCTCCAGTGACCCCGGACATTCCTGTATGTATGTATGTATATATTACCAGAAGTGTTCTCCAGTGACTGCGGACATTCCTGTATGTATGTATATATTACCAGCAGTGTTCTCCAGTGACCGCGAACATTCCTGTATGTATGTATATATTACCAGCAGTGTTCTCCAGTGACCCCGGACATTCTTGTATGTATGTATATATTACCAGCAGTGTTCTCCAGTGACCGTGGACATTCCTGTATGTATGTATATATTACCAGCAGTGTTCTCCAGTGACCCCGGACATTCCTGTATGTATGTATATATTTTACCAGCAGTGTTCTCCAGTGACCGTGGACATTCCTGTATGTATGTATGTATATATATATATATTAACAGCAGTGTTCTCCAGTGACCCCGGACATTCCTGTATGTATGTATGTATATATTACCAGCAGTGTTCTCCAGTGACTGCGGACATTCCTGTATGTATGTATGTATATATATATATATTACCAGCAGTGTTCTCCAGTGACCCCGGACATTCCTCTATGTATGTATGTATATATTACCAGCAGTGTTCTCCAGTGACTGCGGACATTCCTGTATGTATGTATGTATATATATATATATTACCAGCAGTGTTCTCCAGTGACCCCGGACATTCCTGTATGTATGTATATATGTATGTATGTATATATATATTACCAGCAATGTTCTCCAGTGACCCCGGACATTCCTGTATGTATGTATGTATATATTACCAGCAGTGTTCTCCAGTCACTGCGGACATTCCTGTATGTATGTATATATATTGCCAGCAGTGTTCTCCAGTGACCCCGGACATTCCTGTATGTATGTATGTATATATTACCAGCAGTGTTCTCCAGTGACTGCGGACATTCCTGTATGTATGTATGTATATATATATATATATATATTACCAGCAGTGTTCTCCAGTGACCCCGGACATTCCTGTATGTATGTATGTATGTACATATTACCAGCAGTGTTCTCCAGTGACCCCGGACATTCCTGTATGTATGTATGTATATATTACCAGCAGTGTTCTCCAGTGACCACGGACATTCCTGTATGTATGTATGTATATATATATATATATATATATATATATATATATATTAACAGCAGTGTTCTCCAGTGACCGCGGACATTCCTGTATGTATGTATATGACGCGCCCCCTGGGCCATATTCTTTAGGGGGAATATCCGGAGCCGGATCAGATGGGAGTTGTAGTCTTCCGAGTGGCTGTGACCCGGTCCGTGCCCAGGGTGTCAAACTCAGTTGTATGTGGCAGTCCTACAGATGTTATAAGTTCTTTATTGTCGACTACGCCACCCGTTGTGTTGCGGTCACTATGGCCGCCGCTGCAGCAGGGTCCGCTGAGGCTGATGGTGTAGGTGCAGCTTTTGGTGGTATAACCCCCAACGGGTGGGGTATAGCCTCAGGGGGTCAGGTGCAGAGGATGGGGGTTGTGGTGGTGCAGCGTAGATGTGAAATGAAGACAGAGTCGGGTTGTGCAGTTTAGGGTATTTACTCACTGCTGATGTTCCGGTCACTCCAGCTTCAAGTGACCTCCCGAGCCGTGCTGCATCCACCAGGTCCTGGATCCAGCCAACCCCCAAGCAAGTCCGGAGCGTGACCCTGAGCTCTCCTTCTGTCCTTTCTCTGGCCGTCCCCACTAGTGATCCACCCAGGTCCAGCTCCCTCGGGCCTTCTGTTGGGTGACCCTTGGCCTTGGGTTCCCTGACCCTCCACGTGGTATGCCTTCGTGGTGGATATGGTGGGTGGCCGTGGCAGACGCTGCCCACGGCCTCCGGTCTCTGGCTGGGGTGTGTTTTTGCCCCCACCAGCTTGGGTTCCGGTACCCTGATGCCGACTCTTCACCCGTAGCTTGAATTTGGGGTCTTAGAGTCCTCTCTTCTGCTTCCCCCTCTGGGTCTCTCCTTCTTTCTCCTCTCTCTCTCTCTGGGACTGCTCTGCTCCTCTTCCTCCTCTGACTTCTCTCTGCAAAAGGCTGACAGACTGACCCTGTTCTCTGATGGTGCCCACCTTATATACACCCTCTATGTGTGAGCTCAGGTGACCAGCACCCAATGAGCTCCTATCTTTACCCAGGCTGCTCCCCCTATCTGCCCCTACACTACTTGGGATGTTCCACCCCCCTCCCACTCCAGCCAGGAACAGACTCGGTCGTACCTGCACATTTCTAAGTGGGAGTACCGTCGGTCTGCTCCTCGGAAATGGGATGTATGTAGTGCATGCAGCCTACCGAGCTCAGATCCACACTCCATCCTTACCCGGGAGTGGAATATCACACCTCTGGGTTGAGGTGCAATACCCCTGTAGCAGCCGAATCCTCAGGGTGCTACATTCCCCCCTGGTAAATCACAGCACGTCCTCGGGCTGTAAGACATAACACCAAAACATACAAAATTTTTTTCATAAACAACATAAAACATATAAAACAACATTATATATATATATAAAACATTCTCGTCGCCTCTGGCTCCTCCTCCGGTCACTGTGCAACGTGTGACCGGGTAAAGTGCGACAGTCTCTCTGGAAAACTGGTTTTCCTATAAAACCGGTAGGGGGCGCTTTAGGACGCGCAACTATATACAGGGATATGGCCGCTCTCAGTCCTCGGTCAGTGGGATTTAGGGGTTAAACGGGTAACAGTTCACACTTGCTGGTCCCAACGGGGACTATATTTGCAGTAACAGTTTCTTTATACCCCGATCAGGTAACTATTTACAGCACCTACTCCGCTGTACTCAACAACGTCTTCCTCCTGCTCCTTCTTTGGGGATCTCAGCTTCAGACCCGTCCGGATCCTCTTGCTCTTCCTCCTCACATCGCAGCTCCTCCTCTGTCAGGCGATGCACATGGAGGGCGTAAGGTCCTTTGGCACACTTGTGCCGGGTAAAGGTGACCTCGTCCCCGATATAAAGGTCACGACCTCTGTGCCCCTCCGGCAGATGGGACTCCACATCTCTGCGCGTGACAAAGACGTCGCCGGGGGTGTTGTGGTCTCTGATGAAGCCCCACCCATGCTGCATGTTAAACTTTATCACAGTCCCGGTGGTGCGGGGACTATGCGCTGCACGGGGGTCTCTCCTGGCCCGGCTCTTCTGCTCCGCGCTCCTTACTTGAGCTTGCTGTTCCCGGACCCGCCTCTCTCTCCGCTCCCTCTCAAAGTCCTCGAGCTGTTGGCGGCAGCACTCAGCACGCTCCGCTGCAGCTGCCCGAGTCTCTTGAGTGAACCCCATGAGATCTTCTCCGGTGGGGTCCCACTCAAACTGCGCTTCCGCTAGCGGGGGCGAGATCCTCTTTACGGGCTTTGGAGCCGGGATCAGGGGTTCATCCAGGGGTCTCTCTCTCCGGAGTCGGGGATGGTGGAACTCCGGTGGCCATATAAATGGCTGCCCATCCGGGCACGTATGCTGGGCGTACAGGTCCTCTCCCAGATGCGGCACTCTTGGTCTTATGGGCGCGGTGGTGTTAGCGCCCGGGTTGCCCGGGCCTTGCGGCCAGGCCTGGGGTATCTGGAAGGTAAAGGGCACCGTAAGGACGGCGGCGCCCTGGGCTACTTGGCCCTGCGACCAGGCCGGGGGCTCCGCGGAGGTAGGGGGCGCTGTTGGTATTGCGGCGCCCGGGGGTACTAGGCCTTGCGACCAGGCTGGTGGTACTTCCTGCTTGGTCACGCTCGGGGTCGAGGCGTGTGACGTCACAGGGGTCGCGGCTCCCGTTTGAGGCCTAGTCTGCGGCGGTGACGTTGCAGCGACGGGCACGGCAGGATAGACTTCGGGCTCTGCGACGGGGAGCTGGGGCAGGTACGCGGTTTCCCGGTTTGGGGTATAGACGTCCCCTTTACCTGCCTCCACTCGTTCGGCTCCCTTCTCGGCGCCGTCTCCGGCCTTGAGTCCTCCCGCGCCATCCTCAGAGGCGGTCGGTCTCCTCGTCTTGGGTGGCGTGCTCCGCTGACAGGTCTCGGTCTGCTGGGCCATCTCTCGGCTCCACTCCGCCAACGTCTCTCGCTGCACCCGGGCCATCCTCCGTGCGAGGCCCTCCAGGGCAGTCTGCGCACACTCCCGGTCTCGGGGGAGCTGTGCGAGGACCTCCACTAGGCCTAGTGGGGTCGTGGTTTCCAGCAGGCTCCTGACCAACGGGTCGGTGCTGCTCTGCTCTTCTTCCAGCAGGCTCCTGGCCAGCGGGCCGGTGCTGCTCTGCTCTCTGGCCATCTCCGGGTGAGCTTCTCTGCTACTCCTCTCCCGGCTTCTTGCCTCCGGGTGCGCTCTCTCTAGACTCCTCCAGGCGGCACCCATCTTCGTTCTCTCCTTTCGTCTCCTCCCACCTCGAGGGCGGTCCCGGGGCCACTTGGTGATTGTCAGCTCCAGGGGCTGTTCTTTCACGCTGACAGACACCTCTAGCATCACAGTCTCTGTTGGTGGGGGCGGTTTCCACTTTTGGGCGCCATTTTCGGTCCTGGCCCACGATGGGAGGCGGCCTCTCGCCAACCTCTGGCACGCCCATAATGGCGTCCGCTCTGACAAGGCGGGAAACCTTTGGAAATGGCGGGAATCGCTTCCCAGTGGCGGGAAACTCTGCAGATGGCGGGAAAAAGCTGTTAATGGCGGACAACCGGCGGGAATCGACTGGTGATGGGGTCCGATGGCGAGGACCCTCCGGAACCGGCAGGAGACTTCTTTTTGAGGTAAACTCGTTCTTTTCTTCAGGCACGCAGTACCCGGGTGTTGCGGGCACGTTATCCTGCCGACTACGCCAAAGTTGACGCGCCCCCTGGGCCATATTCTTTAGGGGGAATATCCGGAGCCGGATCAGATGGGAGTTGTAGTCTTCCGAGTGGCTGTGACCCGGTCCGTGCCCAGGGTGTCAAACTCAGTTGTATGTGGCAGTCCTACAGATGTTATAAGTTCTTTATTGTCGACTACGCCACCCGTTGTGTTGCGGTCACTATGGCCGCCGCTGCAGCAGGGTCCGCTGAGGCTGATGGTGTAGGTGCAGCTTTTGGTGGTATAACCCCCAACGGGTGGGGTATAGCCTCAGGGGGTCAGGTGCAGAGGATGGGGGTTGTGGTGGTGCAGCGTAGATGTGAAATGAAGACAGAGTCGGGTTGTGCAGTTTAGGGTATTTACTCACTGCTGATGTTCCGGTCACTCCAGCTTCAAGTGACCTCCCGAGCCGTGCTGCATCCACCAGGTCCTGGATCCAGCCAACCCCCAAGCAAGTCCGGAGCGTGACCCTGAGCTCTCCTTCTGTCCTTTCTCTGGCCGTCCCCACTAGTGATCCACCCAGGTCCAGCTCCCTCGGGCCTTCTGTTGGGTGACCCTTGGCCTTGGGTTCCCTGACCCTCCACGTGGTATGCCTTCGTGGTGGATATGGTGGGTGGCCGTGGCAGACGCTGCCCACGGCCTCCGGTCTCTGGCTGGGGTGTGTTTTTGCCCCCACCAGCTTGGGTTCCGGTACCCTGATGCCGACTCTTCACCCGTAGCTTGAATTTGGGGTCTTAGAGTTCTCTCTTCTGCTTCCCCCTCTGGGTCTCTCCTTCTTTCTCCTCTCTCTCTCTCTGGGACTGCTCTGCTCCTCTTCCTCCTCTGACTTCTCTCTGCAAAAGGCTGACAGACTGACCCTGTTCTCTGATGGTGCCCACCTTATATACACCCTCTATGTGTGAGCTCAGGTGACCAGCACCCAATGAGCTCCTATCTTTACCCAGGCTGCTCCCCCTATCTGCCCCTACACTACTTGGGATGTTCCACCCCCCTCCCACTCCAGCCAGGAACAGACTCGGTCGTACCTGCACATTTCTAAGTGGGAGTACCGTCGGTCTGCTCCTCGGAAATGGGATGTATGTAGTGCATGCAGCCTACCGAGCTCAGATCCACACTCCATCCTTACCCGGGAGTGGAATATCACACCTCTGGGTTGAGGTGCAATACCCCTGTAGCAGCCGAATCCTCAGGGTGCTACATATATATTACCAGCAGTGTTCTCCAGTGACCGCGGACATTCCTGTATGTATGTATGTATATATTAACAGCAGTGTTCTCCAGTGACCGCGGACATTCCTGTATGTATGTATGTATTACCAGCAGTGTTCTCCAGTGACCGCGGACATTCCTGTATGCATGTATATATTACCAGCAGTGTTCTCCAGTGACCGCGGACATTCCTGTATGTATGTATGTATATATTACCAGCAGTGCTCTCCAGTGACCGCGGACATTCCTGTATGTATGTATATATTACCACCAGTGTTCTCCAGTGACCGTGGACATTCCTGTATGTATGTATGTATATATTACCAGCAGTGTTCTCCAGTGACCGTGGACATTCCTGTATGTATGTATGTATGTATATATTACCAGCAGTGTTCTCCAGTGACCGCGGACATTCCTGTATGTATGTATGTATATTACCAGCAGTGTTCTCCATTGACCGTGGACATTCCTGTATGTATGTATGTATATATTACCAGCAGTGTTCTCCAGTGACCCCGGACATTCCTGTATGTATGTATGTATATATTACCAGCAGTGTTCTCCAGTAACCCCGGACATTCCTGTATGTATGTATATATTAACAGCAGTGTTCTCCAGTGACCGCGGACATTCCTGTATGTATGTATATATTACCAGCAATGTTCTCCAGTGACCGCGGACATTCCTGTATGTATGTATATATTACCAGCAGTGTTCTCCAGTGACCGCGGACATACCTGTATGTATGTATATATATATTATCAGCAGAGTTCTCCAGTGACTGCGGACATTCCTGTATGTATGTATGTATATATTACCAGCAGTGTTCTCCAGTGACTGCGGACATTCCTGTATGTATGTAAGTATATATTACCAGCAGTGTTCTCCAGTGACTGCGGACATTCCTGTATGTATGTATATATTACCAGCAGTGTTCTCCAGTGACCGCGGACATTCCTGTATGTATGTATGTATATATTACCAGCAGTGTTCTCCAGTGACCGTGGACATTACTGTATGTATGTATATATATATTACCAGCAGTGTTCTTCAGTGACCGTGGACATTCCTGTATGTATGTATATATTACCAGCAGTGTTCTCCAGTGACCCCGGACATTCCTGTATGTATGTATATATTACCAACAGTGTTCTCCAGTGACCGTGGACATTACTGTATGTATGTATATATATATTACCAGCAGTGTTCTTCAGTGACCGTGGACATTCCTGTATGTATGTATATATTACCAGCAGTGTTCTCCAGTGACCCCGGACATTCCTTTATGTATGTATGTATATATTACCAGCAGTGTTCTCCAGTGACCGTGGACATTCCTGTATGTATGTATATATTACCAGCAGTGTTCTTCAGTGACCGTGGACATTCCTGTATGTATGTATGTATATATTACCAGCAGTGTTCTCCAGTGACCCCGGACACTCCTGTATGTATGTATGTATATATTACCAGCAGTGTTCTCCAGTGACCGTGGACATTACTGTATGTATGTATATATATATTACCAGCAGTGTTCTTCAGTGACCGTGGACATTCCTGTATGTATGTATATATTACCAGCAGTGTTCTCCAGTGACCCCGGACATTCCTTTATGTATGTATGTATATATTACCAGCAGTGTTCTCCAGTGACCCCGGACATTCCTGTATGTATGTATGTATATATTACCAGCAGTGTTCTCCAGTGACCGTGGACATTTCTGTATGTATGTATGTATATATTACCAGCAGTGTTCTCCAGTGACCCCGGACATTCCTGTATGTATGTATATATATATTACCAGCAGTGTTCTTCAGTGACCGTGGACATTCCTGTATGTATGTATATATTACCAGCAGTGTTCTCCAGTGACCCCGGACATTCCTTTATGTATGTATGTATATATTACCAGCAGTGTTCTCCAGTGACCCCGGACATTCCTGTATGTATGTATATATATATTACCAGCAGTGTTCTTCAGTGACCGTGGACATTCCTGTATGTATGTATATATTACCAGCAGTGTTCTCCAGTGACCGCGGACATTCCTGTATGTATGTATGTATATATTACCAGCAGTGTTCTCCAGTGACCCCGGACATTCCTTTATGTATGTATGTATATATTACCAGCAGTGTTCTCCAGTGACCGCGGACATTCCTGTATGTATGTATGTATGTATGTATATATTACCAGCAGTGTTCTCCAGTGACCGCGGACATTCCTGTATGTATGTATGTATATATTACCAGCAGTGTTCTTCAGTGACCGTGGACATTCCTGTATGTATGTATATATTACCAGCAGTGTTCTCCAGTGACCCCGGACATTCCTTTATGTATGTATGTATATATTACCAGCAGTGTTCTCCAGTGACCCCGGACATTCCTGTATGTATGTATGTATATATTACCAGCAGTGTTCTCCAGTGACCGTGGACATTTCTGTATGTATGTATGTATATATTACCAGCAGTGTTCTCCAGTGACCCCGGACACTCCTGTATGTATGTATGTATATATTACCAGCAGTGTTCTCCAGTGACCGTGGACATTACTGTATGTATGTATATATATATTACCAGCAGTGTTCTTCAGTGACCGTGGACATTCCTGTATGTATGTATATATTACCAGCAGTGTTCTCCAGTGACCCCGGACATTCCTTTATGTATGTATGTATATATTACCAGCAGTGTTCTCCAGTGACCCCGGACATTCCTGTATGTATGTATATATATATTACCAGCAGTGTTCTTCAGTGACCGTGGACATTCCTGTATGTATGTATATATTACCAGCAGTGTTCTCCAGTGACCGCGGACATTCCTGTATGTATGTATGTATATATTACCAGCAGTGTTCTCCAGTGACCCCGGACATTCCTTTATGTATGTATGTATATATTACCAGCAGTGTTCTCCAGTGACCGCGGACATTCCTGTATGTATGTATGTATGTATGTATATATTACCAGCAGTGTTCTCCAGTGACCGCGGACATTCCTGTATGTATGCATGTATGTATGTATGTATGTATATTACCAGCAGTGTTCTCCAGTGACCGCGGACATTCCTGTATGTATGTATATATTACCAGCAGTGTTCTCCAGTGACCGTGGACATTCCTGTATGTATGTGTAGCACCCTGAGGATTCGGCTGCTACAGCGGTATTGCACCTCAACCCAGAGGTGTGATATTCCACTCCCGGGTAAGGATGGAGTGTGGAACTGAGCTCAGAGAGCTGCATGCACTACACACATCCCATTTCCGAGGAACAGACCAACGGTACTCCCACTTAGAAATGTGCAGGTACGACCGAGTCTGTTCCTGGCTGGAGTGGGAGGGGGGTGGTACATCCCAGTAGTGTAGGGGCAGATAGGGGGAGCAGCCTGGGTAAAGATAGGAGCTCATTGGGTGCTGGTCACCTGAGCTCACACATAGAGGGAGTATTTAAGGTGGGCACCATCAAAGAACAGGGTCAGTCTGTCAGCCTTTTGTCAGAGCAGAGCAGAGGAAGAGGAGCAGAGCAGCCCCAGAGAGAGAGAGAGGAGAAAGGAAGAAAGACCCAGAGGGGGTGAAAGAAAAGGACTCTGAGAACCCAAAGTCCATCATCGGGTGAAGAGTTGGCAAAAGGGTACCGGATCCCAAACTGGTGGGGGCTAAAGCACACCCTAGCCAGAGACCGGAGGCCGTGGGCAGGATCTGCCACGGCCACCCACCACATCCACCCTGAAGGCAAACCACATGTAGGGTCAGGGAACCCAAGGCCAAGGATTTCCCAACAGAAGGCCCGAGGGAGCTGGACCTAGGTGGATCCCTGGTGGGGACGGCCAGAAGACAGGACAGGAAGGAGGGCTCAGGGTCACGCTCCGGACTTGCTTGGGGGTTGGCTGAATCCAGGACCTGGTGGACGCAGCACGGCTCGGGTGGTCACTTGAAGCTGGAGTGACCGGAACATCAGCAGTAAGTAAATACCCTAAACTGCACAACCCGACTCTGTCTTTAATTACCATCTATGCTGCACCACCACAACCCCCATCCTCTGCACCTGACCCCCTGAGGCTATACCCCACCCGTTGGGGGTTATACTATCAAAAGCTGCACCAACACCATCAGCCTCAGCGGACCCTGCTGCAGCGGCGGCCGTAGTGACCGCAATACAACGGGTGGCGTAGTCGACATAAAGAACTTTATAACATCTGTAGGACTGCCACATACTCTGAGCTTGACACCCTGGGCACGGACCGGGTCACAGCCACTCGGAGACTACAACTCCCATCTGATCCGGCTCCGGGTATTCCCCTAAAGAATATGGCCCAGGGGGCGCGTCAACTTTGGCGTAGTCGGCAGGATCTCGTGCCCGCAACACCCGGGTACTGCGTGCCTGAAGAAAAGAACAAGTTTACCTCAAAAAGAAGTCTCCTGCCGGTTCCGGAGGGTCCCCGCCATCGGACTCCATCACAGATCGATTCCCGCCGGTTGTCCGCCATTAACAGCTTTTTCCCGCCATCTGCAGAGTTTCCCGCCACTGGGAGACGATTCCCGCCATTTCCGAGGATTTCCCGCCTTGGGGGAGCGGACGCCATTATGGGCGTGCCAGAGGGTGGCAAGAGGCCACCTCCCATCGTGGGCCAGGACCGAAAATGGCGCCAAAAGTGGAAACCGCCCCCACCAACAGAGACTGTGATGCTAGAGGTGTCTGTCAGCGTGAAAGAACTGCCCCTGGAGCTGACAATCACCAAGTGGCCCCGGAACCGCCCTCGAAGTGGGAGGACTGAGAAGAAGAGAGCAAAGATGGGTGTCGCCTGGAGCAGTCTGGAGAGAGCGCACCCGGAGACAAGAAGCCTAGAGCTGAGTCTAGAAGAAGCTTACCCGGAGATGGGAGAAGAGCAGAGCAGCACCGGCCCGCTGGCCAGGAGCCTGCTGGAAACAGCAGAAGGAGAGCAGAGCAGCACCGACCCGTTGGTCAGGAGCCTGCTAGAAGCAACGACCCCACTAGGCCTAGTGGAGGTCCTAGCACAGCTCCCCCGAGACCGGGAGTGTGCGCAGACCGCTCTGGAGGGCCTCGCAAGGAGGATGGCCCGGGTGCAGCGAGAGACGTTGGCGGAGTGGAGCCGAGAGATGGCCCAGCAGACCGAGACTCGTCAGCGGAGCACGCCACCCGAGACGAGGAGACAGACCGCCTCTGAGGATGGCGCAGGAGGACTGAAGGCCGGAGACGGCGCCGAGAAGGGAGCCGAACGAAAGGAGGCAGGTAAAGGGGACGTCACTACCCCGAGCCGGGAAACCGCGTGCCTGCCCCAGCTCCCCGTCGCAGAGCCCGAAGTACCCCCTGCCGTGCCCGTAACCGCAACGTCACCGCCACAGACTAGGCCTCAACCGGAAGCCGCAGCCGCGACCCCTGTGACGTCACACGCCTCGACCCCGAGCGTGACCAAGCAGGAAGTACCACCAGCCTGGTCGCAAGGCCTAGTACCCCCGGGCGCCGCAATACCAACAGCGCCCCCTACCTCCGCGGAGCCCCCGGCCTGGTCGCAGGGCCAAGTAGCCCAGGGCGCCGCCGTCCTTACAGTGCCCTTCACTTTCCAGGTGCCCCAGGCCTGGCCGCAAGGCCTGGGCAACCCGGGCGCCACCACCACCGCGCCCATAAAACCAAGAGTGCCGCATCTGGGAGAAGATCTGTTTGTCCAGCATACGTGCCCGGACGGGTCTGAAACTGAAACTGTCCACAAAGAAAGAGCAAGAGGACCCGGACGGGTCTGAAGCTAAAGGTAACCACAAAGAAAGAGCAGGAGGACGTCGTCGTTAAGTACAGCAGAGTACAAGCTGTATATAGTTGCCCGTCGGGGCACAGTGAACTGTTGCTAATATAGTCCCCGTTGGGACCAGCAAGTGTGAACTGTTTACCCGTTTATCCCTTAAATCCCATTGACCGAGGACTGAGAGCGGTCATTCCTCCCTAATACCTGGCCGAGGACTGAGAGCGGCCATATCCCTTGTAAATAGTTGCGCGTCCTAAAGCGCCCCCTACTGGTTTTATAGGAAAGCCACGAGTTCCAAAGACTGTCGCACTTTACCCGGTCACACGTTGCACAGTGACCGGAGGAGGAGCCAGAGGCGACGAGAATGTTATTAGTATGAAAAGTTTTATGATGATGCTGATATATATATGATATTTTATATGTTTTTATTATGTTGTTTATGAAAAAAAAAAATGTATGTTTGTGGATGTTTGTCTCTTACAGCCCGAGGACGTGCTGTGATTTACCAGGGGGGAATGTAGCACCCTGAGGATTCGGCTGCTACAGGGGTATTGCACCTCATCCCAGAGGTGTGATATTCCACTCCCGGGTAAGGATGGAGTGTGGAACTGAGCTCAGAGAGCTGCATGCACTACACACATCCCATTTCCGAGGAACAGACCAACGGTACTCCCACTTAGAAATGTGCAGGTACGACCGAGTCTGTTCCTGGCTGGAGTGGGAGGGGGGTGGTACATCCCAGTAGTGTAGGGGCAGATAGGGGGAGCAGCCTGGGTAAAGATAGGAGCTCATTGGGTGCTGGTCACCTGAGCTCACACATAGAGGGAGTATTTAAGGTGGGCACCATCAAAGAACAGGGTCAGTCTGTCAGCCTTTTGTCAGAGCAGAGCAGAGGAAGAGGAGCAGAGCAGCCCCAGAGAGAGAGAGAGAGGAGAAAGGAAGAAAGACCCAGAGGGGGTGAAAGAAAAGGACTCTGAGAACCCAAAGTCCATCATCGGGTGAAGAGTTGGCAAAAGGGTACCGGATCCCAAACTGGTGGGGGCTAAAGCACACCCTAGCCAGAGACCGGAGGCCGTGGGCAGGATCTGCCACGGCCACCCACCACATCCACCCTGAAGGCAAACCACATGTAGGGTCAGGGAACCCAAGGCCAAGGATTTCCCAACAGAAGGCCCGAGGGAGCTGGACCTAGGTGGATCCCTGGTGGGGACGGCCAGAAGACAGGACAGGAAGGAGGGCTCAGGGTCACGCTCCGGACTTGCTTGGGGGTTGGCTGAATCCAGGACCTGGTGGACGCAGCACGGCTCGGGTGGTCACTTGAAGCTGGAGTGACCGGAACATCAGCAGTAAGTAAATACCCTAAACTGCACAACCCGACTCTGTCTTTAATTACCATCTATGCTGCACCACCACAACCCCCATCCTCTGCACCTGACCCCCTGAGGCTATACCCCACCCGTTGGGGGTTATACTATCAAAAGCTGCACCAACACCATCAGCCTCAGCGGACCCTGCTGCAGCGGCGGCCGTAGTGACCGCAATACAACGGGTGGCGTAGTCGACATAAAGAACTTTATAACATCTGTAGGACTGCCACATACTCTGAGCTTGACACCCTGGGCACGGACCGGGTCACAGCCACTCGGAGACTACAACTCCCATCTGATCCGGCTCCGGGTATTCCCCTAAAGAATATGGCCCAGGGGGCGCGTCAACTTTGGCGTAGTCGGCAGGATCTCGTGCCCGCAACACCCGGGTACTGCGTGCCTGAAGAAAAGAACAAGTTTACCTCAAAAAGAAGTCTCCTGCCGGTTCCGGAGGGTCCCCGCCATCGGACTCCATCACAGATCGATTCCCGCCGGTTGTCCGCCATTAACAGCTTTTTCCCGCCATCTGCAGAGTTTCCCGCCACTGGGAGACGATTCCCGCCATTTCCGAGGATTTCCCGCCTTGGGGGAGCGGACGCCATTATGGGCGTGCCAGAGGGTGGCAAGAGGCCACCTCCCATCGTGGGCCAGGACCGAAAATGGCGCCAAAAGTGGAAACCGCCCCCACCAACAGAGACTGTGATGCTAGAGGTGTCTGTCAGCGTGAAAGAACTGCCCCTGGAGCTGACAATCACCAAGTGGCCCCGGAACCGCCCTCGAAGTGGGAGGACTGAGAAGAAGAGAGCAAAGATGGGTGTCGCCTGGAGCAGTCTGGAGAGAGCGCACCCGGAGACAAGAAGCCTAGAGCTGAGTCTAGAAGAAGCTTACCCGGAGATGGGAGAAGAGCAGAGCAGCACCGGCCCGCTGGCCAGGAGCCTGCTGGAAACAGCAGAAGGAGAGCAGAGCAGCACCGACCCATTGGTCAGGAGCCTGCTAGAAGCAACGACCCCACTAGGCCTAGTGGAGGTCCTAGCACAGCTCCCCCGAGACCGGGAGTGTGCGCAGACCGCTCTGGAGGGCCTCGCAAGGAGGATGGCCCGGGTGCAGCGAGAGACGTTGGCGGAGTGGAGCCGAGAGATGGCCCAGCAGACCGAGACTCGTCAGCGGAGCACGCCACCCGAGACGAGGAGACAGACCGCCTCTGAGGATGGCGCAGGAGGACTGAAGGCCGGAGACGGCGCCGAGAAGGGAGCCGAACGAAAGGAGGCAGGTAAAGGGGACGTCACTACCCCGAGCCGGGAAACCGCGTGCCTGCCCCAGCTCCCCGTCGCAGAGCCCGAAGTACCCCCTGCCGTGCCCGTAACCGCAACGTCACCGCCACAGACTAGGCCTCAACCGGAAGCCGCAGCCGCGACCCCTGTGACGTCACACGCCTCGACCCCGAGCGTGACCAAGCAGGAAGTACCACCAGCCTGGTCGCAAGGCCTAGTACCCCCGGGCGCCGCAATACCAACAGCGCCCCCTACCTCCGCGGAGCCCCCGGCCTGGTCGCAGGGCCAAGTAGCCCAGGGCGCCGCCGTCCTTACAGTGCCCTTCACTTTCCAGGTGCCCCAGGCCTGGCCGCAAGGCCTGGGCAACCCGGGCGCCACCACCACCGCGCCCATAAAACCAAGAGTGCCGCATCTGGGAGAAGATCTGTTTGCCCAGCATACGTGCCCGGACGGGTCTGAAACTGAAACTGTCCACAAAGAAAGAGCAAGAGGACCCGGACGGGTCTGAAGCTAAAGGTAACCACAAAGAAAGAGCAGGAGGACGTCGTCGTTAAGTACAGCAGAGTACAAGCTGTATATAGTTGCCCGTCGGGGCACAGTGAACTGTTGCTAATATAGTCCCCGTTGGGACCAGCAAGTGTGAACTGTTTACCCGTTTATCCCTTAAATCCCATTGACCGAGGACTGAGAGCGGTCATTCCTCCCTAATACCTGGCCGAGGACTGAGAGCGGCCATATCCCTTGTAAATAGTTGCGCGTCCTAAAGCGCCCCCTACTGGTTTTATAGGAAAGCCACGAGTTCCAAAGACTGTCGCACTTTACCCGGTCACACGTTGCACAGTGACCGGAGGAGGAGCCAGAGGCGACGAGAATGTTATTAGTATGAAAAGTTTTATGATGATGCTGATATATATATGATATTTTATATGTTTTTATTATGTTGTTTATGAAAAAAAAAAATGTATGTTTGTGGATGTTTGTCTCTTACAGCCCGAGGACGTGCTGTGATTTACCAGGGGGGAATGTAGCACCCTGAGGATTCGGCTGCTACAGGGGTATTGCACCTCATCCCAGAGGTGTGATATTCCACTCCCGGGTAAGGATGGAGTGTGGAACTGAGCTCAGAGAGCTGCATGCACTACACACATCCCATTTCCGAGGAACAGACCAACGGTACTCCCACTTAGAAATGTGCAGGTACGACCGAGTCTGTTCCTGGCTGGAGTGGGAGGGGGGTGGTACATCCCAGTAGTGTAGGGGCAGATAGGGGGAGCAGCCTGGGTAAAGATAGGAGCTCATTGGGTGCTGGTCACCTGAGCTCACACATAGAGGGAGTATTTAAGGTGGGCACCATCAAAGAACAGGGTCAGTCTGTCAGCCTTTTGTCAGAGCAGAGCAGAGGAAGAGGAGCAGAGCAGCCCCAGAGAGAGAGAGAGAGGAGAAAGGAAGAAAGACCCAGAGGGGGTGAAAGAAAAGGACTCTGAGAACCCAAAGTCCATCATCGGGTGAAGAGTTGGCAAAAGGGTACCGGATCCCAAACTGGTGGGGGCTAAAGCACACCCTAGCCAGAGACCGGAGGCCGTGGGCAGGATCTGCCACGGCCACCCACCACATCCACCCTGAAGGCAAACCACATGTAGGGTCAGGGAACCCAAGGCCAAGGATTTCCCAACAGAAGGCCCGAGGGAGCTGGACCTAGGTGGATCCCTGGTGGGGACGGCCAGAAGACAGGACAGGAAGGAGGGCTCAGGGTCACGCTCCGGACTTGCTTGGGGGTTGGCTGAATCCAGGACCTGGTGGACGCAGCACGGCTCGGGTGGTCACTTGAAGCTGGAGTGACCGGAACATCAGCAGTAAGTAAATACCCTAAACTGCACAACCCGACTCTGTCTTTAATTACCATCTATGCTGCACCACCACAACCCCCATCCTCTGCACCTGACCCCCTGAAGCTATACCCCACCCGTTGGGGGTTATACTATCAAAAGCTGCACCAACACCATCAGCCTCAGCGGACCCTGCTGCAGCGGCGGCCGTAGTGACCGCAATACAACGGGTGGCGTAGTCGACATAAAGAACTTTATAACATCTGTAGGACTGCCACATACTCTGAGCTTGACACCCTGGGCACGGACCGGGTCACAGCCACTCGGAGACTACAACCCCCATCTGATCCGGCTCCGGGTATTCCCCTAAAGAATATGGCCCAGGGGGCGCGTCATATGTATATATTACCAGCAGTGTTCCGCAGTGACCCCGGACATTCCTGTATATATATATATATATATTACCAGCAGTGTTCTCCAGTGACCGCGGACATTCCTGTATGTATGTATATATATATTCCCAGCAATGTTCTCCAGTGACCCCGGACATTCCTGTATGTATGTATGTATGTATGTATGTATGTATGTATGTATGTATTACCAGCAGTGTTTTCCAGTGACCGTGGACATTCCTGTATGTATGTATGTATATATTACCAGCAGTGTTCTCCAGTGACCGCGGACATTCCTGTATGTATGTATATATTACCAGCAGTGTTCTCCAGTGACCCCGGACATTCCTGTATGTATGTATGTATATATTACCAGCAGTGTTCACCAGTGACCGTGGACATTCCTGTATGTATGTATATATTACCAGCAGTGTTCTCCAGTGACCACGGACATTCCTGTATGTATGTATGTATATATTACCAGCAGTGTTCTCCAGTGACCACGGACATTCCTGTATGTATGTATATATTACCAGCAGTGTTCTCCAGTGACCGCGGACATTCCTGTATTTATGTATATATATATTAACAGCAGTGTTCTCCAGTGACCCCGGACATTCCTGTATGTATGTATGTATATATATTACCAGCAGTGTTCTCCAGTGTCCGACAGTCCTGTATGTATGTATATATATTACCAGCAGTGTTCTCCAGTGACCGTGGACATTCCTGTATGTATGTATGTATGTATATATTACCAGCAGTGTTCTCCAGTGACCGTGGACATTCCTGTATGTATGTATGTATATATTACCAGCAGTGTTCTCCAGTGACCGCGGACATTCCTGTATGTATGTATATATATTACCAGCAGTGTTCTCCAGTGACCGTGGACATTCCTGTATGTATGTATGTATATATTACCAGCAGTATTCTCCAGTGACCCCGGACATTCCTGTATGTATGTATATATTAACAGCAGTGTTCTCCAGTGACCGCGGACATTCCTGTATGTATGTATATATGTATGTATGTATATATATATTACCAGCAATGTTCTCCAGTGACCCCGGACATTCCTGTATGTATGTATGTATATATTACCAGCAGTGTTCTCCAGTGACCGCGGACATTCCTGTATGTATGTATATATTACCAGCAGTGCTCTCCAGTGACCCCGGACATTCCTGTATGTATGTATGTATATATTACCAGCAGTGTTCTCCAGTGACCCCGGACATTCCCGTATGTATGTATGTATATATTACCAGCAGTGTTCTCCAGTGACCACGGACATTCCTGTATGTATGTATATATATATATATATATATATATATATATATATATATATATATATATAATAACAGCAGTGTTCTCCAGTGACCGCGGACATTCCTGTATGTATGTATATATTACCAGCAGTGTTCTCCAGTGACCGCGGACATTCCTGTATGCATGTATGTATATATTAACAGCAGTGTTCTCCAGTGACCCCGGACATTCCTGTATGTATGTATATATTACCAGCAGTGTTCTCCAGTGACCGCGGACATTCCTGTATGTATGTATATATATTACCAGCAGTGTTCTCCAGTGACCCCGGTGATTCCTGTATGTATGTATGTATATATATTACCAGCAGTGTTCTCCAGTGACCCCGGACATTCCTGTATGTATGTATATATTAACAGAAGTGTTCTCCAGTGACCGCGGACATTCCTGTATGTATGTATATATGTATGTATGTATATATATATATTACCAGCAATGTTCTCCAGTGACCCCGGACATTCCTGTATGTATGTATGTATATATTACCAGCAATGTTCTCCAGTGACCCCGGACATTCCTGTATGTATGTATGTATATATTACCAGCAGTGTTCTCCAGTGACTGCGGACATTCCTGTATGTATGTATATATTACCAGCATTGTTCTCTAGTGACCGCGAACATTCCTGTATGTATGTATATATTACCAGCAGTGTTCTCCAGTGACCCCGGACATTCCTGTATGTATGTATATATATTACCAGCAGTGTTCTCCAGTGACCGCGGACATTCCTGTATGTATGTATATATTACCAGCAGTGTTCTCCAGTGACCGCGGACATTCCTGTATGTATGTATATATTTTACCAGCAGTGTTCTCCAGTGACCGTGGACATTCCTGTATGTATGTATGTATGTATGTATGTATTACCAGCAGTGTTCTCCAGTGACCGTGGACATTCCTGTATGTATGTATGTATATATTACCAGCAGTGTTCTCCAGTGACTGCGGACATTCCTCTATGTATGTATGTATATATATATATATATTAACAACAGTGTTCTCCAGTGACCCCGGACATTCCTGTATGTATGTATGTATATATTACCAGCAGTGTTCTCCAGTGACCCCGGACATTCCTGTATGTATGTATATATGTATGTATGTATATATATATTACCAGCAATGTTCTCCAGTGACCCCGGACATTCCTGTATGTATGTATGTATATATTACCAGCAGTGTTCTCCAGTGACTGCGGACATTCCTGTATGTATGTATATATATTACCAGCAGTGTTCTCCAGTGACCCCGGACATTCCTGTATGTATGTATGTATATATTACCAGCAGTGTTCTCCAGTGACTGCGGACATTCCTGTATGTATGTATGTATATATATATATATATATTACCAGCAGTGTTCTCCAGTGACCCCGGACATTCCTGTATGTATGTATGTATGTATATATTACCAGCAGTGTTCTCCAGTGACCCCGGACATTCCTGTATGTATGTATGTATATATTACCAGCAGTGTTCTCCAGTGACCACGGACATTCCTGTATGTATGTATATATATATATATATATATATATATATATATATTAACAGCAGTGTTCTCCAGTGACCGCGGACATTCCTGTATGTATGTATATATTACCAGCAGTGTTCTCCAGTGACCGCGGACATTCCTGTATGTATGTATGTATATATTAACAGCAGTGTTCTCCAGTGACCGCGGACATTCCTGTATGTATGTATGTATTACCAGCAGTGTTCTCCAGTGACCGCGGACATTCCTGTATGTATGTATATATTACCAGCAGTGTTCTCCAGTGACCGCGGACATTCCTGTATGTATGTATGTATATATTACCAGCAGTGCTCTCCAGTGACCGCGGACATTCCTGTATGTATGTATATATTACCACCTGTGTTCTCCAGTGACCGTGGACATTCCTGTATGTATGTATGTATATATTACCAGCAGTGTTCTCCAGTGACCGTGGACATTCCTGTATGTATTTATGTATGTATATATTACCAGCAGTGTTCTCCAGTGACCGCGGACATTCCTGTATGTATGTATGTATATTACCAGCAGTGTTCTCCAGTGACCGTGGACATTCCTGTATGTATGTATGTATATATTACCAGCAGTGTTCTCCAGTGACCCCGGACATTCCTGTATGCATGTATGTATATATTACCAGCAGTGTTCTCCAGTGACCCCGGACATTCCTGTATGTATGTATATATTAACAGCAGTGTTCTCCAGTGACCGCGGACATTCCTGTATGTATGTATATATTACCAGCAATGTTCTCCAGTGACCGCGGACATTCCTGTATGTATGTATATATTACCAGCAGTGTTCTCCAGTGACCGCGGACATACCTGTATGTATGTATATATATATTACCAGCAGAGTTCTCCAGTGACTGCGGACATTCCTGTATGTATGTATATATTACCAGCAGTGTTCTCCAGTGACTGCGGATTTTCCTGTATGTATGTATATATATATTACCAGCAGTGTTCTCCAGTGACTGCGGACATTCCTGTATGTATGTATATATTACCAGCAGTGTTCTCCAGTGACCGCGGACATTCCTGTATGTATGTATGTATATATTACCAGCAGTGTTCTCCAGTGACTGCGGACATTCCTGTATGTATGTATATATTACCAGCAGTGTTCTCCAGTGACCGCGGACATTCCTGTATGTATGTATGTATATATTACCAGCAGTGTTCTCCAGTGACCGTGGACATTACTGTATGTATGTATATATATATTACCATCAGTGTTCTTCAGTGACCGTGGACATTCCTGTATGTATGTATATATTACCAGCAGTGTTCTCCAGTGACCCCGGACATTCCTTTATGTATGTATGTATATATTACCAGCAGTGTTCTCCAGTGACCGTGGACATTATTGTATGTATGTATATATATATTACCAGCAGTGTTCTCCAGTGACCGCGGACATTCCTGTATGTATGTATATATTACCAGCAGTGTTCTCCAGTGACCGCGGACATTCCTGTATGTATGTATGTATATATTACCAGCAGTGCTCTCCAGTGACCGCGGACATTCCTGTATGTATGTATATATTACCACCAGTGTTCTCCAGTGACCGTGGACATTCCTGTATGTATGTATGTATATATTACCAGCAGTGTTCTCCAGTGACCGTGGACATTCCTGTATGTATGTATGTATGTATATATTACCAGCAGTGTTCTCCAGTGACCGCGGACATTCCTGTATGTATGTATGTATATTACCAGCAGTGTTCTCCAGTGACCGTGGACATTCCTGTATGTATGTATGTATATATTACCAGCAGTGTTCTCCAGTGACCCCGGACATTCCTGTATGTATGTATGTATATATTACCAGCAGTGTTCTCCAGTGACCCCGGACATTCCTGTATGTATGTATATATTAACAGCAGTGTTCTCCAGTGACCGCGGACATTCCTGTATGTATGTATGTATATATTACCAGCAGTGTTCTCCAGTGACCGCAGACATTCCTGTATGTATGTATATATTACCAGCAGTGTTCTCCAGTGACCGCGGACATTCCTGTATGTATGTATGTATATATTACCAGCAGTGTTCTCCAGTGACCCCGGACATTCCTGTATGTATGTATATATTAACAGCAGTGTTCTCCAGTGACCCCGGACATTCCTTTATGTATGTATGTATATATTACCAACAGTGTTCTCCAGTGACCGTGGACATTACTGTATGTATGTATATATTACCAGCAGTGTTCTCCAGTGACCCCGGACATTCCTTTATGTATGTATGTATATATTACCAACAGTGTTCTCCAGTGACCGTGGACATTACTGTATGTATATATATATTACCAGCAGTGTTCTTCAGTGACCGTGGACATTCCTGTATGTATGTATACATTACCAGCAGTGTTCTCCAGTGACCCCGGACATTCCTTTATGTATGTATGTATATATTACCAGCAGTGTTCTCCAGTGACCGTGGACATTACTGTATGTATGTATATATATATTACCAGCAGTGTTCTTCAGTGACCGTGGACATTCCTGTATGTATGTATGTATATATTACCAGCAGTGTTCTCCAGTGACCCCGGACACTCCTGTATGTATGTATGTATGTATATATTACCAGCAGTGTTCTCCAGTCACCGTGGACATTACTGTATGTATGTATATATATATTACCAGCAGTGTTCTTCAGTGACCGTGGACATTCCTGTATGTATGTATATATTACCAGCAGTGTTCTCCAGTGACCCCGGACATTCCTTTATGTATGTATGTATATATTACCAGCAGTGTTCTCCAGTGACTCCGGACATTCCTGTATGTATGTATGTATATATTACCAGCAGTGTTCTCCAGTGACCGTGGACATTTCTGTATGTATGTATATATATATTACCAGCAGTGTTCTTCAGTGACCGTGGACATTCCTGTATGTATGTATATATTACCAGCAGTGTTCTCCAGTGACCGCGGACATTCCTGTATGTATGTATGTATATATTACCAGCAGTGTTCTCCAGTGACCGCGGACATTCCTGTATGTATGTATGTATGTATGTATATATTACCAGCAGTGTTCTCCAGTGACCGTGGACATTCCTGTATGTATGCATGTATATATTACCAGCAGTGTTCTCCAGTGACCCCGGACATTCCTGTATGTATGTATGTATATTACCAGCAGTGTTCTCCAGTGACCGCGGACATTCCTGTATGTATGTATATATTACCAGCAGTGTTCTCCAGTGACCCCGGACATTCCTGTATGTATGTATGTATATATTACCAGCAGTGTTCCCCAGTGACCCCGGACATTCCTGTATATATATATATATATATTACCAGCAGTGTTCTCCAGTGACCGCGGACATTCCTGTATGTATGTATATATTACCAGCAGTGTTCTCCAGTGACCCCGGACATTCCTGTATATATATATATATATTACCAGCAGTGTTCCCCAGTGACCCCGGACATTCCTGTATATATATATATATATATATATATATATATATTACCAGCAGTGTTCTCCAGTGACCGTGGACATTCCTGTATGTATGTATGTATATATTAACAGCAGTGTTCTCCAGTGACCGCGGACATTCCTGTATGTATGTATGTATATATATTACCAGCAGTGTTCTCCAGTGACCGCGGACATTCCTGTATGTATGTATATATATATTCCCAGCAATGTTCTCCAGTGACCCCGGACATTCCTGTATGTATGTATGTATGTATGTATGTATGTGACGCGCCCCTGGGCCTGCTGTGTCGCGCAGCGTCTCGCGCACGGGGGCTTACCCGGAACCGGATCAGATGAGGGTTGTAGTCTCCGAGTGGCGGGGACCCGGTCCGTGCCCAGGGAGTCAAACTCAGTGTGTGGCAGTCTTGATAGGTGTTATTTGAGTGTCGACTACGCCACCCGTTGATTTGCAGCTATGGAGCTGCCGCTGCAGGGCAGACCGCTGAGGCCGGTGTAGAATTGTGCAGCGTGATAGTATAACCCCCAACGGGAGGGGTATGGCCTCAGGGCAGCCGACGTGGAAGATGGGGGTAGCAGGAACCACTCAGAGACGGTGCGGTGTAATTCAGGGTCTTTACTGGTAACAACGATAGACCCTCCCGGAGTACTTGCTAGCGAACGGGGCCTGGTCAGTCCTTGAGCAGATGGGATCTCCCCTGGCCAGGCGGGTTGTAGGCCTCCCAAACTGACTGTACTCTTCTGGCTACCTTGCTAGAAGCGGATATAAGTAGCCCACGTCCCTGAGTGTGCCGTGTGGTGCTCACCCGTATGGCCGGTGACTCGGGGCCTTCTATTGGCTTCCGCTCCACGATGGCGGTGCTGGTCCCACGCGTGTGACCTTGCCTTCGGGTTTCTGGGCCTGAGGACCTGAAATCCCCTGCCGGTCGGCTTCTGCTGCTGGGTAAGAGTTAGTCCCCACAGCCTCGGACGCCGGGTCCGGTAAGAAAGCTTCTCAGTCAGGGCGAGCTCTGCAGCTGCCAGCCCCTGACTCGTAGTAGTATTGCTCCCACTGAGCTTCTGCTGTTTCTTCCTATGACTGTTTCTCGTCTCTACTCTCCTTGACTCCTAACCCTGCCTCAGCCCCGGGTTTTTATAGGGGAAGTTCTTCCCCTCCCAAGACTGGGCAGAAGGTGTGGCATGCACAGGACCCCTGACCAAAGGACCTCCCACCTGCTCTCAGACATAACATTACATTACTGTCGAAACCAGACCCCTGGGGTGCCACATTCCCCCCTAGTGAAATTTAGTACTCCGGGACTAAACATATTTTAGAAAAACATAACAAGATATAACAACAATAATAGTACAATAAGAAGAAACACATAAAGGTGGTCACGGCATGTCCGTAACCGGGTGCAGTCTTTGAAGAAAAGCAAGGTGTCCATTTCACCAAAACAGGGAGACGTAACCAGGTAGGGGTTTGTCCTGCCCCGAGTCCTTAACAGTCTTTAGTCCGTCCTGGGTTACGCTCCAACTATGTGCAAAGGATTCCCGGTAAATCCACCAAGGACTCCTACAAATAACTAGAAACACAAAATTATACACAAGCAACAATACACAGGTAAACATAAATAAAACAATTTATACACTTCAAATCCTCCAACGTGCGGGTAACTGGCCTCTAGTGGCCCTAGTGGACCTACGGAGCTGACTGTCTAGCCCTGAACTACACTGTATAGGAGCTGTCATGGGTAAACTGGGCAGCTGTCTACCGGCTCTTTGGCTCACTAGGGATATGGCAGGCTCACTGCAAGCAGAGGGTTGATCCTCCTGGTCTGCGGGTGTGGGGTCTTCTGCCTCCTGGACCGGCTGTTCTTCCAGCTCTACCTGTTGCTCCGTAGGTGCTTGGGATGCTGGTTGGAGGAAGGTGAGTACGGGTACCACAACTGCACCATTGACTTGAGTCCAAGACCGAGGGAAGTCTCCGAGCACAGTACTAACCATATCTTCCCTTTCCTCTACGGGTCGATGGTCTTCTTGTTCCTCTTCAGGGTTCCTCAGTTGTTCGGGACACTTCTTCAGGTGGTCCCGGGATACAATGGCTGTGGTTTCCCCTCCGTCTTTACTGATGGTACAAACCTTCGGGTTCTCGTGGCTTGAGGGCAGTACGGTGTACGGGTCCTTCTCCCACTGGTCGTCCAACTTGTGGAGCCGTCTCTTCCTCTTCAAGACCTGCTCTCCGGGTACCAGGGGAACAGCGGGAGCATACTGGTTGTAAGTTTTCTCTTGTCTTTCCCTAGCCTGACAGAGACTTCGCTCCACGCTCTCCTGTACTCTCCGGTACTGCTGCTGCCTCTCTGTGTCCCAGTCTGCTTCTGGTGAAGTGTCCTCGGGTGTCAGGACTCCCATTTCCAGGTCAACAGGTAACTTACCAGGTCTTGCCCTCATTAGGTAAGCCGGGGTACAGTTGGTGGAACCTACCGGGATGTGGTTGTATAGGTCCACCAGATCGGGCAACTTCTCAGGCCACAGACTGCGTTCTTCCAGGGGCAACGTTTTTAGAAGATCCATTACCACCTGGTTCATTTTCTCACAAAGTCCATTAGTTTGCGGATGGTAGGGTGTCGTCCTTATCTTCCGGCAGCCATACAGATTGCAGAATTCCTGGAAGACCTCCGCTTCAAAGGCAGGTCCCTGGTCCGTCAGCACTTGGTCCGGGTACCCGTGTGGACGGCAGAAGTGCTGCTGGAAGGCTCTAGCTGCTGTTTGAGCCGTTAAGTCCTTGACGGGGACGACAACCAAGAACCGGGAGTAATGATCCACGATGGTTAACGTGTAGACGTAGCCACTTCTGCTTGGGGTCAGTTTTACATGATCCAAGGCTACCAGTTCCAACGGTTGCCGGGTGACGATGGACTGCAGGGGAGTCTTCTGGCTGGCACGGTCCTTCCTTCTCAGGTTGCACGGGCCACAGTCTCTGCACCACTTCTCAATGGTTCCCCTCATGCCTACCCAGTGGAATCGCTCGCGCAGCAGGAACTCCAGCTTCTTCCACCCGAAGTGTCCAGCTCCGTCGTGGTATGCCTCCATCACCATGGCTGCGTCTCTTCGTGGCACCACTACTTGCCAGAGTAGTTCATGCGTCCGGGAGTTAACCATTCTGCGGCACAACTTCCCCTTGTAAAGGAACAGTCGACTCTTCTCTGCCCATAGTTGTTTGGCTTCCTCCGGAGCGTCTGGTTCAAGGCAAGCCTCCGGGCGAGTCAGCATCTCCTTCACCAGTCGGACGGCAGGGTCGCTGTCTTGCGTTTCCGCCCAGTTGTAGTGAGGTAAGGAGTTCAACGTAGCAGCCTGCTTACTCCTTACCCGGTGGGAATACTGGATAGTCCCATGACGGTGGAACGCAGGGAGTTCAACTTCTTCCAGTCCCTCCGGATCTTCTCCTTCGTCCGGCAGGTTGGGCATCCTGGACAGGGCGTCCGCGTTGGTATTGGAGCGTCCGGCCCGGTATTTGATTGTGAACTCGTAGTTGGACAGACGGGCCATCCACCTCTGTTCCAGGGCACCGAGTCTTGCCGTGTCCAGGTGTGTCAACGGGTTGTTATCCGTGTACACGGTGAACCGGGAAGAAGCGAGGTAATGCTTAAAGCGCTCGGTGACTGCCCATACTACGGCCAGGAACTCTAGCTTAAATGAGCTGTAATTCTCGGGGTTCCTTTCGGTGGGTCGCAGCTTTCGGCTGGCGTAGGCGATTACTCGTTCCTTCCCCTGCTGGATCTGGGACAGTACGGCTCCTAGCCCGATGTTACTGGCGTCGGTGTAGAGGATAAAGGGCTGGCTATAATCCGGGTACGCCAGGATTTCGTCCCCCGTGAGAGCCATCTTCAGCTGGCGGAAGGACTCTTCTTCCAGCTCCTCCCATTTGAAGGGCGGCTTCTGGTTCTTGGCCTTCCGGGACTGGCCTATCAGGAGGTCCTGCATAGGTGCTGCCTTTTTGGTGAAACCGGGAATAAACCTTCGGTAGTAGCCTACCAACCCGAGGAACTGCCGCACTTCTTTTACGCTGGAGGGGCTTGGCCATTCCTTAATTGCGGTGATCTTATCAGGGTCGGGAGCCACTCCGTCAGCGCTCACCACGTGTCCCAGGTACTGCACCTTTGGTTTCAGGAGGTGACACTTGGAGGGTTTCACCTTTAGGCCGTAACTCGCCAGAGCTTCAAACACTTCCGCCAGGTGTTTCAGGTGGTCCTCATACGTCTTGGAATATACAATGACATCGTCCAGGTACAACAGGACCGCCTCGAAGTTTCTGTGGCCCAGACAACACTCCATTAGTCGTTGGAAGGTTCCTGGTGCGTTGCAGAGTCCGAACGGCATGCAGGTGAACTCGCTAAGTCCCATCGGGGTGGTGAATGCGGTCTTCTCCCGGTCCGCCTCTGCTACAGGAACCTGCCAGTACCCGCTAGTGAGATCCAAGGTAGAGAAGAAGTTAGCAGATCTTAAAGCAGCCAATGACTCCTCTATCCTCGGTAAGGGGTACGCATCCTTGTGTGTGATACGGTTGATTTTCCGGTAATCTACACACATCCTCATGGTGTTGTCTTTTTTTCTGACTAAGACTAGTGGAGCTGCCCAGGGGCTACAGCTATCCCTGATCACCCCAGCCTCCTTCATGTCTCTAAGCATCCCCTTGGCGTGTTGGTAGTGGGCAGGGGGTACGGGTCGATACCTCTCTTTTATAGGAGGATGGTCTCCCGTGGGGATGTGGTGTTCTACCCCCTTGACTCGCCCGAAGTCTAACGGGTGTTTACTGAACACTCTCTCGTACTCTTGAACCACCCGATAGACTCCTTGTTTCTGGTGTGCGGGAGTGGAGTCAGTACCCAGATGTAGTTGCTGACACCAGTCCTCCATGTTTTTCTTAGAGCCGTTACCTTCCTCCGGGTGAGATGGAGGCAAGGGTTCCACAGATTGTATAGAATTTTGGTTAATGGTATATAATTTGGCTAGCGTGGCATACCGGGGCAGGTACACTTCCCTCTCCCCGATATTTATTATGCGAACGGGCACCCTCCCATGGCGTACATCAACCACCCCCCGTGCTGTCAAAATGGTGGCCTACTGTCCGAGTAAACTGGTTCTACCATTGCCTGGTAATCCCTACCTCTCAGACAAATAGCTGCCCGGCACCAAATCATCATTTCACTTTTTGGGGGCATGGCAATAGGAAAAGGGTCACACATTCTTACGCTACCAATCTCACCGCCGGAGAGTTCCACCTGTTGCCGTCGCATCAGTGCCCGGATCTCTTTCTGGAGCACCCGCTGCTCGCCGGAGCTGGCGTTCTTGGCAACCTGCTGTAAAAGGAAAATCACCTCTGCAAGACAATTTTCAATTACATTAGTTCCTAGAGTTATTTTTGGGTGACTCTCATGTTTGTCAATATCTACAATGATCAGTCCCTGTGCTGCCAGTTCGACTCTACCGATTTTGATGGTCACCTCTTTAAATCCGATCTGTGGCACGGGCTGGCCATTGCTGGCGATGATACTCAAGTCGTCGTCAGGGTAGCGGGTAATATCCGAGTCATTCCAGTACTGCTTAATGAGCACGTACGGGATGGTGGTGACCTGTGACCCGGTATCCAGTAGGGCACTCATGGGAATGCCATCCAGTACCACAGGCAAGACTGGACGTCCTCCCACATATCTGTCGCGCCAGTTCGATGGGCCTGGTGATCTTTTTCCTGGGGGTTGGCCCTCTACCCCAGGTTGTGCCCGTTTAAAGAACAGTACCTTGCCATATGTCCGGGTTGATTGCAGCGGCGGCAGATGGGTCGTCCGTCTTCGCTGTATCGGTCACTGGGTCTTCCTCTGGCCGGTGGGGTCCTCCTTGGTCGACGCCACGGGATGTCCTCCGGTCCGGATGCCAGCTGGATCTTCCCTGGGGTGGAAACCTGTAAAGACTGCACAGTTCGGGTTAGCGCAGCAACGCTCTTAGCTAGCTCTTGGACCTGATGGTGTAGGTCTGGAGCCGGGTCATTGTCCAAAGCCTGCGCATCAGCTCCCACAGGCCCTGCCGACAAGGGCGCCGCCTCCTGGTGGTAAGTGATAGCTGGGCGCCTGTGGGTCACAACGCCACCCGGTGCCGGTTCTCGGAGCACCCGGATGGCTCTGTCCTTGAACTGTGCAAAGCCCAGATGGGGATCCGCAACTGGGTTTGGTGGGCATTACAATATAGTCCCTCTATAAATTGTTCGGTCAACAGCCTGTCCTCGTTTCCCACTCCATCAGGGTCGGTCTGCTTAATGGCCCTCAGGGCCTCTTGTAGGTTTAGTGCATAGTCCCTTATACTCTCATGCGCTCGCTGCTTGCACCCGTAGAATCTAAGCTTAATCTCGGCTGAGGTGCGGGAATCAAAGGTATCCTTCAGCCGGGTTAGTATCCCTGCGACAGTCTTCCTCCCAGGTGGCCAGGATTTTACTTCCCTTTTGGCTGCCCCGGTTAGTTGGGCCACCAGGATGCTCACTTTTTGCTCTTCTGTGAGGGGGTACACCTTGAAGAGGCTATCCAGCTTTTCTCTAAAGTCATGCAGGGTATGTGACTCCCCTGAGTACTGGGGTAGCCAAGCTGCTCCCGGGATATAGGGCATGGTGAAGGGCATAACTGCAGCAGCGGTGGCGCTGGCGGGGGTTGAGGCAGTGAAGCTCTCCTCCGCATCCGACATCTTCCTCCCCCCTAGTGGACCGTGGCCTACCTTGCGATGATCCTGTTCCGTAGGCCGCGGCTCCGCAGTAGATCGTCAGGGTTGAGGACCTTCCGTCGCGCTCCTGTGACGTCGGCGTCTGCTGGGCTCCTTCCAGGACCTTACGCAACGTCCGGACGTGAGGCGGGGCTTCAGTTCTCGCGTGCTTTCGGAGTCCACGCCCCTCTTCTTCCCGCGCGGCGTCCTCAAGATGGCGTCCAATGGCGGGAAAACTCCACGGATGGCGGGAAGAAGGCCGAAGATGGCGCCGGATGGCGGGAAAACTTCGCGGATGGCGGGAAGAAGGCAGAAGATGGCGCCGGATGGCGGGAAACCTCACCACTGGAAAGTTTGAACAGTCTTTGCTTTTCAGGCACGCAGTACCCGGTGGTTGCGGGCACGAAATCCTGCCAACTACGCCAAAGTTGACGCGCCCCTGGGCCTGCTGTGTCGCGCAGCGTCTCGCGCACGGGGGCTTACCCGGAACCGGATCAGATGAGGGTTGTAGTCTCCGAGTGGCGGGGACCCGGTCCGTGCCCAGGGAGTCAAGCTCAGTGTGTGGCAGTCTTGATAGGTGTTATTTGAGTGTCGACTACGCCACCCGTTGATTTGCAGCTATGGAGCTGCCGCTGCAGGGCAGACCGCTGAGGCCGGTGTAGAATTGTGCAGCGTGATAGTATAACCCCCAACGGGAGGGGTATGGCCTCAGGGCAGCCGACGTGGAAGATGGGGGTAGCAGGAACCACTCAGAGACGGTGCGGTGTAATTCAGGGTCTTTACTGGTAACAACGATAGACCCTCCCGGAGTACTTGCTAGCGAACGGGGCCTGGTCAGTCCTTGAGCAGATGGGATCTCCCCTGGCCAGGCGGAGTTGTAGGCCTCCCAAACTGACTGTACTCTTCTGGCTACCTTGCTAGAAGCGGATATAAGTAGCCCACGTCCCTGAGTGTGCCGTGTGGTGCTCACCCGTATGGCCGGTGACGCGGGGCCTTATAATGGCTTCCGCTCCACGATGGCGGTGCTGGTCCCACGCGTGTGACCTTGCCTTCAGGTTTCTGGGCCTGAGGACCTGAAATCCCCTGCCGGTCGGCTTCTGCTGCTGGGTAAGAGTTAGTCCCCACAGCCTCGGACGCCGGGTCCGGTAAGAAAGCTTCTCAGTCAGGGCGAGCTCTGCAGCTGCCAGCCCCTGACTCGTAGTAGTATTGCTCCCACTGAGCTTCTGCTGTTTCTTCCTATGACTGTTTCTCGTCTCTACTCTCCTTGACTCCTAACTCTGCCTCAGCCCCGGGTTTTTATAGGGGAAGTTCTTCCCCTCCCAAGACTGGGCAGGAGGTGTGGCATGCACAGGACCCCTGACCAAAGGATCTCCCACCTGCTCTCAGACATAACATTACATTACTGTGGAAACCAGACCCCTGGGGTGCCACATATGTATGTATGTATATATTACCAGCAGTGTTCTCCAGTGACCGTGGACATTCCTGTATGTATGTATGTATATATTACCAGCAGTGTTCTCCAGTGACCGCGGACATTCCTGTATGTATGTATATATTACCAGCAGTGTTCTCCAGTGACCGTGGACATTCCTGTATGTATGTATATATTCCCAGCAGTGTTCCCCAGTGACCCCGGACATTCCTGTATATATATATATATTACCAGCAGTGTTCCCCAGTGACCCCGAACATTCCTGTATATATATATATATTACCAGCAGTGTTCTCCAGTGACCACGGACATTCCTGTATGTATGTATATATATATATATATATATATATTAACAGCAGTGTTCTCCAGTGACCGCGGACATTCCTGTATGTATGTATATATTACCAGCAGTGTTCTCCAGTGACCGCGGACATTCCTGTATTTATGTATATATATATATTAACAGCAGTGTTCTCCAGTGACCACAGACATTCCTGTATGTATATATATATATATTACCAGCAGTGTTCTCCAGTGACCGTGGACATTCCTGTATGTATGTATATATATTACCAGCAGTGTTCTCCAGTGACCACGGACATTCCTGTATGTATGTATGTATATATTACCAGCAGTGTTCTCCAGTGACCCCGGACATTCCTGTATGTATGTATGTATGTATTGCCAGCAGTGTTCTCCAGTGACCGTGGACATTCCTGTATGTATGTATATATATTTTACCAGCAGTGTTCTCCAGTGACCGCGGACATTCCTGTATGTATGTATGTATATATTACCAGCAGTGTTCTCCAGTGACCCCGGACTTTCCTGTATGTATGTATATATATTACCAGCAGTGTTCTCCAGTGACCGTGGACATTCCTGTATGTATGTATATATATTTTACCAGCAGTGTTCTCCAGTGACCGCGGACATTCCTGTATGTATGTATGTATATATTACCAGCAGTGTTCTCCAGTGACCGTGGACATTCCTGTATGTATGTATGTATATATTACCAGCAGTGTTCTCCAGTGACCCCGGACATTCCTGTATGTATGTATATATTAACAGCAGTGTTCACCAGTGACCGCGGACATTCCTGTATGTATGTATATATGTATGTATACATATATTACCAGCAATGTTCTCCAGTGACCCCGGACATTCCTGTATGTATGTATGTATATATTACCAGCAGTGTTCTCCAGTGACTGCGGACATTCCTGTATGTATGTATGTATATATATATATATTACCAGCAGTGTTCTCCAGTGACCGCGGACATTCCTGTATGAATGTATATATTACCAGCAGTATTCTCCAGTGACCCCGGACATTCCTGTATGTATGTATGTATGTATATATTACCAGCAGTGTTCTCCAGTGACCACGGACATTCCTGTATGTATGTATGTATATATTACCAGCAGTGTTCTCCAGTGACCACGGACATTCCTGTATGTATGTATATATATATATATTAACAGCAGTGTTCTCCAGTGACCGCGGACATTCCTGTATGTATGTATATATTACCAGCAGTGTTCTCCAGTGACCGCGGACATTCCTGTATGTATGTATATATATATTACCAGCAGTGTTCTCCAGTGACTGCGGACATTCCTGTATGTATGTATATATTACCAGCAGTGTTCTCCAGTGACCGTGGACATTCCATTATGTATGTATGTATATATTACCAGCAGTGTTCTCCAGTGACCCCGGACATTCCTGTAATTATGTATGTATATATATTACCAGCAGTGTTCTCCAGTGACTGCGGACATTCCTGTATGTATGTATATATTAACAGCAGTGTTCTCCAGTGACCCCGGACATTCCTGTATGTATGTATATATATTATCAGCAGTGTTCTCCAGTGACTGCGGACATTCCTGTATGTATGTATATATTACCAGCAGTGTTCTCCAGTGACCGTGGACATTCCTGTATGTATGTATGTATATATATTACCAGCAGTGTTCTCCAGTGACTGCGGACATTCCTGTATGTATGTATATATTAACAGCAGTGTTCTCCAGTGACCCTGGACATTCCTGTATGTATGTATGTATATATATTACCAGCAGTGTTCTCCAGTGACCCCGGACATTCCTGTATGTATGTATATATTACCAGCAGTGTTCTCCAGTGACCCCGGACATTCCTGTATGTATGTATATATTACCAGCAGTGTTCTCCAGTGACCGTGGACATTCCTGTATGTATGTATATATTACCAGCAGTTTTCTCCAGTGACCCCGGACATTCCTGTATGTATGTATGTATATATATTACCAGCAGTGTTCTCCAGTGACCGCGGACATTCCTGTATGTATGTATATATTAACAGCAGTGTTCTCCAGTGACCGCGGACATTCCTGTATGTATGTATGTATGTATTACCAGCAGTGTTCTCCAGTGACTGCGGACATTCCTGTATGTATGTATGTATATATTACCAGCAGTGTTCTTCAGTGACCGCGGACATTCCTGTATGTATGTATATATTACCAGCAGTGTTCTCCAGTGACCCCGGACATTCCTGTATGTATGTATATATTACCAGCAGTGTTCTCCAGTGACCCCGGACATTCCTTTATGTATGTATGTATATATTACCAGCAGTGTTCTCCAGTGACCGCGGACATTCCTGTATGTATGTATGTATGTATATATTACCAGCAGTGTTCTCCAGTGACCGCGGACATTCCTGTATGAATGTATATATTACCAGCAGTATTCTCCAGTGACCCCGGACATTCCTGTATGTATGTATGTATGTATATATTACCAGCAGTGTTCTCCAGTGACCACGGACATTCCTGTATGTATGTATGTATATATTACCAGCAGTGTTCTCCAGTGACCACGGACATTCCTGTATGTATGTATATATATATATATTAACAGCAGTGTTCTCCAGTGACCGCGGACATTCCTGTATGTATGTATATATTACCAGCAGTGTTCTCCAGTGACCGCGGACATTCCTGTATGTATGTATATATATATTACCAGCAGTGTTCTCCAGTGACTGCGGACATTCCTGTATGTATGTATATATTACCAGCAGTGTTCTCCAGTGACCGTGGACATTCCTGTATGTATGTATGTATATATTACCAGCAGTGTTCTCCAGTGACCGTGGACATTCCATTATGTATGTATGTATATATATATTACCAGCAGTGTTCTCCAGTGACTGCGGACATTCCTGTATGTATATATATATTACCAGCAGTGTTCTCCAGTGACCCCGGACATTCCTGTATGTATGTATGTATATATTACCAGCAGTGTTCTCCAGTGACCGCGGACATTCCTGTATGTATATATATATTACCAGCAGTGTTCCCCAGTGACCCCGGACATTCCTTTTTGTATGTATATATATATTACCAGCAGTGTTCCCCAGTGACCCCGGACA
>NW_027362761.1:709567392-709582392 GCF_046119375.1 Phyllobates terribilis
CAGCAGTGTTCTCCAGTGACCCCGGATATTCCTGTATGTATGTATGTATGTATATATATTACCAGCAGTGTTCTCCAGTGACCGCGGCCATTCCTGTATGTATGTATGTATGTATATATATATTACCAGCAATGTTCTCCAGTGACCTCGGACATTCCTGTATGTATGTATATATTACCAGCAGTGTTCTCCAGTGACCGTGGACATTCCTGTATGTATGTATGTATATATTACCAGCAGTGTTCTCCAGTGACCCCGGACATTCCTGTATGTACGTATGTATATATTACCAGCAGTGTTCTCCAGTGACCCCGGACATTCCTGTATATATATATATATATATATATATATATTATTACCAGCAGTGTTCTCCAGTGACCACGGACATTCCTGTATGTATGTATGTATATATTACCAGCAGTGTTCTCCAGTGACCCCGGATATTCCTGTATATATATATATATATTACCAGCAGTGTTCTCCAGTGACCCCGGACATTCCTGTATGTATGTATGTATATATTACCAGCAGTGTTCTCCAGTGACCCCGGACATTCCTCTATATATATATATATATATATATATATATTATTACCAGCAGTGTTCTCCAGTGACCACGGACATTCCTGTATGTATGTATGTATATATTACCAGCAGTGTTCTCCAGTGACCGTGGACATTACTGTATGTATGTATGTATATATTACCAGCAGTGTTCTCCAGTGACCCCGGACATTCCTTTATGTATGTATGTGTGACACCCCAGGGGTCTGGTTGCCACAGTAACGTAATGTTATGTCTGAGAGCAGGTGGGAGGTCCTTTGGTCAGGGATCCTGTGCATGCCACACCTCCTGCCCAGTCTTGGGAGGGGAAGAACTTCCCCTATATAAACCTGGGGCTGAGGCAGGGTGAGTGAGTAGAAGAAGAGAAGAAGTAGAGACAGCATAGGAAGAAACAGCAGTTACAAGGAGTCAGGGGCTGGCAACTGCAGAGTTCGCCCTGACTAAGAAGACTTTTTACCGGACCCGGAGTCCGAGGCTGTGGGGACTAATTCCTGCCCAGCAGCAGAATCCGTCAGGCAGGGGATTTCAGGTCCTCTGGCCCAGAAGCCCGAAGGCACGGTCACACGCGTGGGACCAGCACCGCCATCGTGGAGCGGAAGCCATTAGAAGGCCCCGAGTCACCGGCCATACGGGTGAGCACCACACGGTACACTCAGGGACGTGGGCTACTTACATCAGCTCCTAGCAAGGTAGCCAGAAGAGTACAGTCAGTTTGGGAGGCCTACAACTACGCCTGGCCAGGGGAGATCCCATCTGCTCAAGGACTGACCAGGCCCTATCCGCTAGCAAGTACTCCGGGAGGGTCTTTTGTTGTTACCAGTAAAGACCCTGAACTACACCGTACCGTCTCTGAGTGGTTCCTGCTACCCCCATCATCCACGTCGGCTGCCCTGAGGCCATACCCCTCCCGTTGGGGGTTATACTATCACGCTGCACAATCCCACCATCGGCCTCAGCGGTCTGCCCTGCAGCAGCAGCCCCCTGGCTGCACTCAACGGGTGGCGTAGTCATCAACCATTTACTACTAATGGACTGCCGTCTAGTTTGACTCCCTGGGCACGGACCGGGTCACCGCCACGAGACTACAACCCTCCACAGATCCGGCTCCGGGTAAGCTCCCGCATGCGCAGCGCGACACAGGCCCAGGGGCGCGTCAACTTTGGCGTAGTCGGCAGGATCTCGTGCCCGCAACCACCGGGTACTGCGTGCCTGAAAAGCAAAGACTGTTCAAACTTACCAGTGGTGAAGATTCCCGCTATCCGTGGAGGTTTCCCGCCATCCGGCGCCATCTTCTACCTTCTTCCCGCCATCAGCGAAGTTTTCCCGCCATCCGGCGCCATCTTCGACCTTCTTCCCGCCATCCGTGGAGTTTTCCCGCCATTGGACGCCATCTTGAGGACGCCGCACGGGAAGAAGAGGGGCGTGGACTCCGAAAGCGCGCGAGAACTGAAGCCCCGCCTCACGTCCGGACGTTGCGTAAGGTCCTGGAAGGAGCCCAGCAGACGCCGACGTCACCGGAGCGCGACGGAAGGTCCTCAACCCTGACGATCCACTGCGGAGCCGCGGCCTACGGAACAGGATCATCGCAAGGTAGGCCACGGTCCACTAGGGGGGAGGAAGATGTCGGATACGGAGGAGAGCTTCACTGCCTCAACCCCCGCCAGCGCCACCGCTGCTACAGTTATGCCCTTCACCATGCCCTATATCCCGGGAGCAGCTTGGCTACCCCAGTACTCAGGGGAGTCACATACCCTGCATGACTTTAGAGAAAAGCTGGATAGCCTCTTCCAGGTGTACCCCCTCACAGAAGAGCAAAAAGTGAGCATCCTGGTGGCCCAACTAACCGGGGCAGCCAAAAGGGAAGTAAAATCCTGGCCACCTGGGAGGAAGACTGTCGCAGGGATACTAACCCGGCTGAAGGACACCTTTGATACCCGCACCTCAGCCGAGATTAAGCTTAGATTCTACGGGTGCAAGCAGCGAGCGCATGAGAGTATAAGGGACTATGCACTAAACCTACAAGAGGCCCTGAGGGCCATAAAGCAGACCGACCCTGATGGGGTGGGAAACGAGGACAGGCTGTTGACTGAACAATTTATAGAGGGTTTATATTGCAATGCCCACCGAACCCAGTTGCGGGCAATGGCCTTACAAGATCCCCATCTGGACTTTGCACAGTTCAAGGACAGAGCCATCCGGGTGCTCCGAGAACCGGCACCGGGTGGCGTTGTGACCCACAGGCGCCCAGCTATCACTTACCACCAGGAGGCGGCGCCCTTGTCGGCAGGGCCTGTGGGAGCTGATGCGCAGGCTTTGGACAATGACCCGGCTCCAGACCTACGCCATCAGGTCCAAGAGCTAGCTAAGAGCGTTGCTGCGCTAACCCGAACTGTGCAGTCTTTACAGGTTTCCACCCCAGGGAAGATCCAGCTGGCATCCGGACCGGAGGACATCCCGTGGCGTCGACCAAGGAGGACCCCACCGGCCAGAGGAAGACCCAGTGACCGATACAGCGAGGACGGACGACCCATCTGCCGCCGCTGCAATCAACCCGGACATATGGAAAGGTACTGTTCTTTAAACAGGCACAACCTGGGGTAGAGGGCCAACCCCCAGGAAAAAGATCACCAGGCCCATCGAACTGGCGCGACAGATATGTGGGAGGACGTCCAGTCTTGCCTGTGGTACTGGATGGCATTCCCATGAGTGCCCTACTGGACACCGGGTCACAGGTCACCACCATCCCGTACGTGCTCTTCAAGCAGTACTGGAATGACTCGGATATTACCCGCTACCCCGACGACGACTTGAGTATCATCGCCAGCAATGGTCAGCCCGTGCCACAGATCGGATTTAAAGAGGTGACCATCAAAATTGGTAGAGTCGAACTGGCCGCACAGGGACTGATCATTGTAGATATCGATAAACATGAGAGTCACCCAAAAATAACTCTAGGAACTAATGTAATTGAAAATTGTCTTGCAGAGGTGATTTTCCTTTTACAGCAGGTTGCCAAGAATGCCAGCTCCGGCGAGCAGCGGGTGCTCCAGAAAGAGATCCGGGCACTGATGCAACGGCAACAAGTGGAACTCTCCGGCGGTGAGATTGGTAGCGTAAGAATGTGTGACCCTTTTCCTATTGCCATGCCCCCAAAAAGTGAAATGATGATTTGGTGCCGGGCAGCTATTGGTCTGAGAGGTAGAGATTACCAGGCAATGGTAGAACCAGTTTACTCAGACAGTAGGCCCACCATTTTGACAGCACGGGGGGTGGTCAATGTACGCCATGGGAGGGTGCCCATTCGCATAATAAATATCGGGGAGAGGGAAGTGTACCTGCCCCGGTATGCCACGCTAGCCAAATTATATACCACTAATCAAAGTTCTATACAATCTGTGGAACCCTTGCCTCCATCTCACCCGGAGGAAGGTAACGGCTCTAAGAAAGACATGGAGGACTGGTGTCAGCAACTACATCTGGGTACTGACTCCACTCCCTCACATCAGAAACAAGGAGTCTATCGGGTGGTTCAAGAGTATGAGAGAGTGTTTAGTAAACACCCGTTAGACTTCGGGCGAGTCAAGGGGGTAGAACACCGCATCCCCACGGGAGATCATCCTCCCATAAAAGAGAGGTATCGACCCGTACCCCCTGCACATTACCAACACGCCAAGGGGATGCTTAGAGACATGAAGGAGGCTGGGGTAATCCGGGATAGCTGTAGCCCCTGGGCAGCCCCACTAGTTTTAGTCAAAAAGAAAGACAACACCATGAGGATGTGTGTAGATTACCGGAAAATCAACCGTATCACACACAAGGATGCGTACCCCTTACCAAGGATAGAGGAGTCATTGGCTGCTTTAAGATCTGCTAACTTCTTCTCTACCTTGGATCTCACTAGCGGGTACTGGCAGGTTCCTGTAGCAGAGGCAGACCGGGAGAAGACCGCATTCACCACCCCGATGGGACTTAGCGAGTTCACCTGCATGCCGTTCGGACTCTGCAACGCCCCAGGAACCTTCCAACGATTAATGGAGTGCTGTCTGGGCCACAGAAACTTCGAGACGGTCCTGTTGTACCTGGACGATGTCATCGTATACTCCAAAACTTATGAGGACCACCTGAAACACCTGGCGGAGGTGTTCGAAGCTCTGGCGAGTTACGGCCTAAAGGTGAAACCCTCCAAGTGTCACCTCCTGAAACCAAAGGTGCAATACCTGGGACACGTGGTGAGCGCTGACGGAGTGGCTCCCGACCCCGATAAGATCACCGCAATTAAGGGATGGCCAAGCCCCTCCAGCGTAAAAGAAGTGCGGCAGTTCCTAGGGTTGGTAGGCTACTACCGAAGGTTTATTCCCGGTTTCACCAAAAAGGCAGCACCTATGCAGGACCTCCTGATAGGCCAGTCCCGGAAGGCCAAGAACCAGAAGCCGCCCTTCAAATGGGAAAAGCTAGAAGAAGAGTCCTTCCGCCAGCTGAAGATGGCCCTCACGGGGGATGAAATCTTGGCGTACCCGGACTATAGCCAGCCCTTCATCCTCTACACCGACGCCAGTAACATCGGGCTAGGAGCCGTACTGTCCCAGATTCAGCAGGGGAGAGAACGAGTAATCTCCTATGCCAGCCGAAAACTGCGACCCACCGAAAGGAACCCCGAAAATTACAGCTCATTTAAGCTAGAGTTCCTGGCCGTGGTATGGGCAGTCACCGAGCGCTTTAGGCATTACCTCGCTTCTTCCCGGTTCACCGTATACACGGATAACAACCCGTTGACACACCTGGACACGGCAAGACTCGGTGCCCTGGAGCAGAGGTGGATGGCCCGTCTGTCCAACTACGAGTTCACAATCAAATACCGGGCAGGACGCTCCAATACTAACGCGGACGCCCTGTCCAGGATGCCCAACCTGCCAGACGAAGGAGAAGATCCGGAGGGACTGGAAGAAGTTGAACTCCCTGCGTTCCACCGTCATGGGACTATCCAGTATTCCCACCGGGTAAGGGGTAAGCAGGCTGCTACGTTGAACCCCTTACCCCACTACAACTGGGCGGAAACGCAAGACAGCGACCCTGCCGTCCGACTGGTGAAGGAGATGCTGACTCGGCCGGAGGCTCGCCTTGAACCAGACGCTCCGGAGGAAGCCAAACAACTATGGGCGGAGAAGAGTCGACTATTCCTTTACAAGGGGAAGTTGTGCCGCAGAATGGTCAACTCCCGGACGCATGAACTACTCTGGCAAGTAGTGGTGCCCCGAAGAGACGCAGCCATGGTGATGGAGGCATACCACGACGGAGCTGGACACTTCGGGTGGAAAAAGCTGGAGTTCCTGCTGCGCGAGCGGTTCCACTGGGTAGGCATGAGGGGAACCATCGAGAAGTGGTGCAGAGACTGTGGCCCGTGCAATCTGAGAAGGAAGGACCGGGCCAGCCAGAAGACTCCCCTGCAGTCCATCGTCACCCGGCAACCGTTGGAACTGGTAGCCTTGGATCATGTAAAACTGACCCCAAGCAGAAGTGGCTACGTCTACGCGTTAACCATCGTGGATCATTACTCCCGGTTCTTGGTTGTCGTCCCCGTCAAGGACTTAACGGCTCAAACAGCAGCTAGGGCCTTCCAGCAGCACTTCTGCCGTCCACACGGGTACCCGGACCAAGTGCTGACGGACCAGGGACCTGCCTTTGAAGCGGAGGTCTTCCAGGAATTCTGCAATCTGTATGGCTGCCGGAAGATAAGGACGACACCCTACCATCCGCAAACTAATGGACTTTGTGAAAAAATGAACCAGGTGGTAATGGATCTTCTAAAAACATTGCCCCTGGAAGAACGCAGTCTGTGGCCTGAGAAGTTGCCCGATCTGGTGGACCTATACAACCACATCCCGGTAGGTTCCACCAACTGTACCCCGGCTTACCTAATGAGGGCGAGACCTGGTAAGTTACCTGTTGACCTGGAAATGGGAGTCCTGACACCTGAGGACACTTCACCAGAAACAGACTGGGACACAGAGAGGCAGCAGCAGTACCGGAGAGTACAGGAGAGCGTGGAGCGAAGTCTCTGTCAGGCTAGGGAAAGACAAGAGAAGACTTACAACCAGTATGCTCCCGCTGTTCCCCTGGTACCCGGAGAGCAGGTCTTGAAGAGGAAAAGACGGCTCCACAAGTTGGATGACCAGTGGGAGAAGGACCCGTACACCGTACTGCCCTCAAGCCACGAGAACCCGAAGGTCTGTACCATCAGTAAAGACGGAGGGGAAACCACAGCCATTGTATCCCGGGACCACCTGAAGAAGTGTCCCGAACAACTGAGGAACCCTGAAGAGGAACAAGAAGACCATCGACCCGTGGGAGAAAGGGAAGATATGGTTAGTACCGTGCTCGGGGACTTCCCTCGGTCTTGGACTCAAGTCAATGGTGCAGTTGTGGTACCCGTACTCACCTTCCTCCAACCATCATCCCAAGAACCTACGGAGCAACGGGTAGAGCTGGAAGAACAGCCGGTCCAGGAGGCAGAAGACTCCACACAAGTAGAACAGGAGAATCAACCCTCTGCTTATAGTGAGCCTGCCGTACCCCTAGTGAGACAAAGAGCCGGTAGACAGCTGCCCAGTTTACCCTTGACAGCTCCTATACCCTGTAGTTCAGGGCCAGACAGTCAGCTCCGTAGGTCCACTAGGGCCACTAGAGGCCAGTTACCCGCACGTTGGAGGATCTAAATGTTTAAGCTATTTTATAATGTTTACCTGTCTATAGTTGCTTGTGTGTAATTTTGTATTTTTAGTTGTTTTTAGGAATCCTTGGTGGATTTACCGGGAATCCTTGTATATAGTTGGAGCGTAACCCAGGATGGACTAAAGACTGTCAAGGACTCGGGGTAGAACAGACCCCTACCTGGTTACGTCTCCCTGTGTTGGTGAAATGGACACCTTGCTTTCTTCAGAGACTGCACCCGGTTGCGGACACGCCGTAACCATCTTTATGTGTTTTCTTATTGTATTATTAATGTTTTGCCTTGTTATGTTTTCTAAATGTGTTTAGTCCCGGAGTACTAAATTTTACTAGGGGGGAATGTGACACCCCAGGGGTCTGGTTGCCACAGTAACGTAATGTTATGTCTGAGAGCAGGTGGGAGGTCCTTTAGTCAGGGATCCTGTGCATGCCACACCTCCTGCCCAGTCTTGGGAGGGGAAGAACTTCCCCTATATAAACCTGGGGCTGAGGCAGGGTGAGTGAGTAGAAGAAGAGAAGAAGTAGAGACAGCATAGGAAGAAACAGCAGTTACAAGGAGTCAGGGGCTGGCAGCTGCAGAGTTCGCCCTGACTAAGAAGACTTTTTACCGGACCCGGAGTCCGAGGCTGTGGGGACTAATTCCTGCCCAGCAGCAGAATCCGTCAGGCAGGGGATTTCAGGTCCTCTGGCCCAGAAGCCCGAAGGCACGGTCACACGCGTGGGACCAGCACCGCCATCGTGGAGCGGAAGCCATTAGAAGGCCCCGAGTCACCGGCCATACGGGTGAGCACCACACGGTACACTCAGGGACGTGGGCTACTTACATCAGCTCCTAGCAAGGTAGCCAGAAGAGTACAGTCAGTTTGGGAGGCCTACAACTACGCCTGGCCAGGGGAGATCCCATCTGCTCAAGGACTGACCAGGCCCTATCCGCTAGCAAGTACTCCGGGAGGGTCTTTTGTTGTTACCAGTAAAGACCCTGAACTACACCGTACCGTCTCTGAGTGGTTCCTGCTACCCCCATCATCCACGTCGGCTGCCCTGAGGCCATACCCCTCCCGTTGGGGGTTATACTATCACGCTGCACAATCCCACCATCGGCCTCAGCGGTCTGCCCTGCAGCAGCAGCCCCCTGGCTGCACTCAACGGGTGGCGTAGTCATCAACCATTTACTACTAATGGACTGCCGTCTAGTTTGACTCCCTGGGCACGGACCGGGTCACCGCCACGAGACTACAACCCTCCACAGATCCGGCTCCGGGTAAGCTCCCGCATGCGCAGCGCGACACAGGCCCAGGGGCGCGTCAACTTTGGCGTAGTCGGCAGGATCTCGTGCCCGCAACCACCGGGTACTGCGTGCCTGAAAAGCAAAGACTGTTCAAACTTACCAGTGGTGAAGATTCCCGCTATCCGTGGAGGTTTCCCGCCATCCGGCGCCATCTTCTACCTTCTTCCCGCCATCAGCGAAGTTTTCCCGCCATCCGGCGCCATCTTCGACCTTCTTCCCGCCATCCGTGGAGTTTTCCCGCCATTGGACGCCATCTTGAGGACGCCGCACGGGAAGAAGAGGGGCGTGGACTCCGAAAGCGCGCGAGAACTGAAGCCCCGCCTCACGTCCGGACGTTGCGTAAGGTCCTGGAAGGAGCCCAGCAGACGCCGACGTCACCGGAGCGCGACGGAAGGTCCTCAACCCTGACGATCCACTGCGGAGCCGCGGCCTACGGAACAGGATCATCGCAAGGTAGGCCACGGTCCACTAGGGGGGAGGAAGATGTCGGATACGGAGGAGAGCTTCACTGCCTCAACCCCCGCCAGCGCCACCGCTGCTACAGTTATGCCCTTCACCATGCCCTATATCCCGGGAGCAGCTTGGCTACCCCAGTACTCAGGGGAGTCACATACCCTGCATGACTTTAGAGAAAAGCTGGATAGCCTCTTCCAGGTGTACCCCCTCACAGAAGAGCAAAAAGTGAGCATCCTGGTGGCCCAACTAACCGGGGCAGCCAAAAGGGAAGTAAAATCCTGGCCACCTGGGAGGAAGACTGTCGCAGGGATACTAACCCGGCTGAAGGACACCTTTGATACCCGCACCTCAGCCGAGATTAAGCTTAGATTCTACGGGTGCAAGCAGCGAGCGCATGAGAGTATAAGGGACTATGCACTAAACCTACAAGAGGCCCTGAGGGCCATAAAGCAGACCGACCCTGATGGGGTGGGAAACGAGGACAGGCTGTTGACTGAACAATTTATAGAGGGTTTATATTGCAATGCCCACCGAACCCAGTTGCGGGCAATGGCCTTACAAGATCCCCATCTGGACTTTGCACAGTTCAAGGACAGAGCCATCCGGGTGCTCCGAGAACCGGCACCGGGTGGCGTTGTGACCCACAGGCGCCCAGCTATCACTTACCACCAGGAGGCGGCGCCCTTGTCGGCAGGGCCTGTGGGAGCTGATGCGCAGGCTTTGGACAATGACCCGGCTCCAGACCTACGCCATCAGGTCCAAGAGCTAGCTAAGAGCGTTGCTGCGCTAACCCGAACTGTGCAGTCTTTACAGGTTTCCACCCCAGGGAAGATCCAGCTGGCATCCGGACCGGAGGACATCCCGTGGCGTCGACCAAGGAGGACCCCACCGGCCAGAGGAAGACCCAGTGACCGATACAGCGAGGACGGACGACCCATCTGCCGCCGCTGCAATCAACCCGGACATATGGAAAGGTACTGTTCTTTAAACAGGCACAACCTGGGGTAGAGGGCCAACCCCCAGGAAAAAGATCACCAGGCCCATCGAACTGGCGCGACAGATATGTGGGAGGACGTCCAGTCTTGCCTGTGGTACTGGATGGCATTCCCATGAGTGCCCTACTGGACACCGGGTCACAGGTCACCACCATCCCGTACGTGCTCTTCAAGCAGTACTGGAATGACTCGGATATTACCCGCTACCCCGACGACGACTTGAGTATCATCGCCAGCAATGGTCAGCCCGTGCCACAGATCGGATTTAAAGAGGTGACCATCAAAATTGGTAGAGTCGAACTGGCCGCACAGGGACTGATCATTGTAGATATCGATAAACATGAGAGTCACCCAAAAATAACTCTAGGAACTAATGTAATTGAAAATTGTCTTGCAGAGGTGATTTTCCTTTTACAGCAGGTTGCCAAGAATGCCAGCTCCGGCGAGCAGCGGGTGCTCCAGAAAGAGATCCGGGCACTGATGCAACGGCAACAAGTGGAACTCTCCGGCGGTGAGATTGGTAGCGTAAGAATGTGTGACCCTTTTCCTATTGCCATGCCCCCAAAAAGTGAAATGATGATTTGGTGCCGGGCAGCTATTGGTCTGAGAGGTAGAGATTACCAGGCAATGGTAGAACCAGTTTACTCAGACAGTAGGCCCACCATTTTGACAGCACGGGGGGTGGTCAATGTACGCCATGGGAGGGTGCCCATTCGCATAATAAATATCGGGGAGAGGGAAGTGTACCTGCCCCGGTATGCCACGCTAGCCAAATTATATACCACTAATCAAAGTTCTATACAATCTGTGGAACCCTTGCCTCCATCTCACCCGGAGGAAGGTAACGGCTCTAAGAAAGACATGGAGGACTGGTGTCAGCAACTACATCTGGGTACTGACTCCACTCCCTCACATCAGAAACAAGGAGTCTATCGGGTGGTTCAAGAGTATGAGAGAGTGTTTAGTAAACACCCGTTAGACTTCGGGCGAGTCAAGGGGGTAGAACACCGCATCCCCACGGGAGATCATCCTCCCATAAAAGAGAGGTATCGACCCGTACCCCCTGCACATTACCAACACGCCAAGGGGATGCTTAGAGACATGAAGGAGGCTGGGGTAATCCGGGATAGCTGTAGCCCCTGGGCAGCCCCACTAGTTTTAGTCAAAAAGAAAGACAACACCATGAGGATGTGTGTAGATTACCGGAAAATCAACCGTATCACACACAAGGATGCGTACCCCTTACCAAGGATAGAGGAGTCATTGGCTGCTTTAAGATCTGCTAACTTCTTCTCTACCTTGGATCTCACTAGCGGGTACTGGCAGGTTCCTGTAGCAGAGGCAGACCGGGAGAAGACCGCATTCACCACCCCGATGGGACTTAGCGAGTTCACCTGCATGCCGTTCGGACTCTGCAACGCCCCAGGAACCTTCCAACGATTAATGGAGTGCTGTCTGGGCCACAGAAACTTCGAGACGGTCCTGTTGTACCTGGACGATGTCATCGTATACTCCAAAACTTATGAGGACCACCTGAAACACCTGGCGGAGGTGTTCGAAGCTCTGGCGAGTTACGGCCTAAAGGTGAAACCCTCCAAGTGTCACCTCCTGAAACCAAAGGTGCAATACCTGGGACACGTGGTGAGCGCTGACGGAGTGGCTCCCGACCCCGATAAGATCACCGCAATTAAGGGATGGCCAAGCCCCTCCAGCGTAAAAGAAGTGCGGCAGTTCCTAGGGTTGGTAGGCTACTACCGAAGGTTTATTCCCGGTTTCACCAAAAAGGCAGCACCTATGCAGGACCTCCTGATAGGCCAGTCCCGGAAGGCCAAGAACCAGAAGCCGCCCTTCAAATGGGAAAAGCTAGAAGAAGAGTCCTTCCGCCAGCTGAAGATGGCCCTCACGGGGGATGAAATCTTGGCGTACCCGGACTATAGCCAGCCCTTCATCCTCTACACCGACGCCAGTAACATCGGGCTAGGAGCCGTACTGTCCCAGATTCAGCAGGGGAGAGAACGAGTAATCTCCTATGCCAGCCGAAAACTGCGACCCACCGAAAGGAACCCCGAAAATTACAGCTCATTTAAGCTAGAGTTCCTGGCCGTGGTATGGGCAGTCACCGAGCGCTTTAGGCATTACCTCGCTTCTTCCCGGTTCACCGTATACACGGATAACAACCCGTTGACACACCTGGACACGGCAAGACTCGGTGCCCTGGAGCAGAGGTGGATGGCCCGTCTGTCCAACTACGAGTTCACAATCAAATACCGGGCAGGACGCTCCAATACTAACGCGGACGCCCTGTCCAGGATGCCCAACCTGCCGGACGAAGGAGAAGATCCGGAGGGACTGGAAGAAGTTGAACTCCCTGCGTTCCACCGTCATGGGACTATCCAGTATTCCCACCGGGTAAGGGGTAAGCAGGCTGCTACGTTGAACCCCTTACCCCACTACAACTGGGCGGAAACGCAAGACAGCGACCCTGCCGTCCGACTGGTGAAGGAGATGCTGACTCGGCCGGAGGCTCGCCTTGAACCAGACGCTCCGGAGGAAGCCAAACAACTATGGGCGGAGAAGAGTCGACTATTCCTTTACAAGGGGAAGTTGTGCCGCAGAATGGTCAACTCCCGGACGCATGAACTACTCTGGCAAGTAGTGGTGCCCCGAAGAGACGCAGCCATGGTGATGGAGGCATACCACGACGGAGCTGGACACTTCGGGTGGAAAAAGCTGGAGTTCCTGCTGCGCGAGCGGTTCCACTGGGTAGGCATGAGGGGAACCATCGAGAAGTGGTGCAGAGACTGTGGCCCGTGCAATCTGAGAAGGAAGGACCGGGCCAGCCAGAAGACTCCCCTGCAGTCCATCGTCACCCGGCAACCGTTGGAACTGGTAGCCTTGGATCATGTAAAACTGACCCCAAGCAGAAGTGGCTACGTCTACGCGTTAACCATCGTGGATCATTACTCCCGGTTCTTGGTTGTCGTCCCCGTCAAGGACTTAACGGCTCAAACAGCAGCTAGGGCCTTCCAGCAGCACTTCTGCCGTCCACACGGGTACCCGGACCAAGTGCTGACGGACCAGGGACCTGCCTTTGAAGCGGAGGTCTTCCAGGAATTCTGCAATCTGTATGGCTGCCGGAAGATAAGGACGACACCCTACCATCCGCAAACTAATGGACTTTGTGAAAAAATGAACCAGGTGGTAATGGATCTTCTAAAAACATTGCCCCTGGAAGAACGCAGTCTGTGGCCTGAGAAGTTGCCCGATCTGGTGGACCTATACAACCACATCCCGGTAGGTTCCACCAACTGTACCCCGGCTTACCTAATGAGGGCGAGACCTGGTAAGTTACCTGTTGACCTGGAAATGGGAGTCCTGACACCTGAGGACACTTCACCAGAAACAGACTGGGACACAGAGAGGCAGCAGCAGTACCGGAGAGTACAGGAGAGCGTGGAGCGAAGTCTCTGTCAGGCTAGGGAAAGACAAGAGAAGACTTACAACCAGTATGCTCCCGCTGTTCCCCTGGTACCCGGAGAGCAGGTCTTGAAGAGGAAAAGACGGCTCCACAAGTTGGATGACCAGTGGGAGAAGGACCCGTACACCGTACTGCCCTCAAGCCACGAGAACCCGAAGGTCTGTACCATCAGTAAAGACGGAGGGGAAACCACAGCCATTGTATCCCGGGACCACCTGAAGAAGTGTCCCGAACAACTGAGGAACCCTGAAGAGGAACAAGAAGACCATCGACCCGTGGGAGAAAGGGAAGATATGGTTAGTACCGTGCTCGGGGACTTCCCTCGGTCTTGGACTCAAGTCAATGGTGCAGTTGTGGTACCCGTACTCACCTTCCTCCAACCATCATCCCAAGAACCTACGGAGCAACGGGTAGAGCTGGAAGAACAGCCGGTCCAGGAGGCAGAAGACTCCACACAAGTAGAACAGGAGAATCAACCCTCTGCTTATAGTGAGCCTGCCGTACCCCTAGTGAGACAAAGAGCCGGTAGACAGCTGCCCAGTTTACCCTTGACAGCTCCTATACCCTGTAGTTCAGGGCCAGACAGTCAGCTCCGTAGGTCCACTAGGGCCACTAGAGGCCAGTTACCCGCACGTTGGAGGATCTAAATGTTTAAGCTATTTTATAATGTTTACCTGTCTATAGTTGCTTGTGTGTAATTTTGTATTTTTAGTTGTTTTTAGGAATCCTTGGTGGATTTACCGGGAATCCTTGTATATAGTTGGAGCGTAACCCAGGATGGACTAAAGACTGTCAAGGACTCGGGGTAGAACAGACCCCTACCTGGTTACGTCTCCCTGTGTTGGTGAAATGGACACCTTGCTTTCTTCAGAGACTGCACCCGGTTGCGGACACGCCGTAACCATCTTTATGTGTTTTCTTATTGTATTATTAATGTTTTGCCTTGTTATGTTTTCTAAATGTGTTTAGTCCCGGAGTACTAAATTTTACTAGGGGGGAATGTGACACCCCAGGGGTCTGGTTGCCACAGTAACGTAATGTTATGTCTGAGAGCAGGTGGGAGGTCCTTTAGTCAGGGATCCTGTGCATGCCACACCTCCTGCCCAGTCTTGGGAGGGGAAGAACTTCCCCTATATAAACCTGGGGCTGAGGCAGGGTGAGTGAGTAGAAGAAGAGAAGAAGTAGAGACAGCATAGGAAGAAACAGCAGTTACAAGGAGTCAGGGGCTGGCAGCTGCAGAGTTCGCCCTGACTAAGAAGACTTTTTACCGGACCCGGAGTCCGAGGCTGTGGGGACTAATTCCTGCCCAGCAGCAGAATCCGTCAGGCAGGGGATTTCAGGTCCTCTGGCCCAGAAGCCCGAAGGCACGGTCACACGCGTGGGACCAGCACCGCCATCGTGGAGCGGAAGCCATTAGAAGGCCCCGAGTCACCGGCCATACGGGTGAGCACCACACGGTACACTCAGGGACGTGGGCTACTTACATCAGCTCCT
>NW_027362761.1:709599892-709627392 GCF_046119375.1 Phyllobates terribilis
GGTCCCTTCAGTCTTCCCCCTCTGGGTCTTTCTCTGCTCCACTCTCTCTCTCTCCAGGGCTGCTGTTTCCTTCTCTCTGCTGATTTGTTCTCTGCATCAGACAGGCTCCTCTCCAACTGACTTGTTCTGTACAGCTGACTTGTCCTCTGCATCTGACCCTGATTCTAGTTGGTGCCCACCTTATATATCCCTCTATGTGTGAGCTCAGGTGACCAGCACCCAATGAGCTCCTATCACTACCCAGACTGCTCCCCCTATCTGCCCCTACACTACATGGGATGTACCACCCCCCTCCCACTCCAGCCAGGAACAGACTCGGTCGTACCTGCACATTTCTAAGTGGGAGTACCGTTGGTCTGTTCCTCGGAAATGGGATGTATGTAGTGCATGCAGCCTACCGAGCTCAGATCCACACTCCATCCTTACCCGGGAGTGGAATATCACACCTCTGGGTTGAGGTGCAATACCCCTGTAGCAGCCGAATCCTCAGGGTGCTACATTCCCCCCTGGTAAATCACAGCACGTCCTCGGGCTGTAAAGTCAAAAACACCAAAACATACAAAATTTTTCATATAAACATAATAAAACATATAAAACATTATATATATAAAACTTTTCATATAACATTCTCGTCGTCTCTTGTTTCAGGTTCCTCCTCCGGACACTGTGCAACGTGTGTCCGGGAAAAGTGCGACAGTCTCTTAGAAAAACTGGTTTTCTATAAAACCGGTAGGGGGGCGCTTTAGGAAGCGCAACTATATACAGGGAATATGGCCGCTCTCAGTCCTCGGCCAGTTAAGGAGGGAAAGGGAATGGCTGCTCACAGTCCTCAGCCTGTAGGATGAAGGGGTTAACGGGTAAACAGTTCACTGGTCCCAACGGGGACTATTTTAGCAGCAACGGTTCACTGTGCCCCGACGGGCAACTATATACAGTCTCTACTCCCGTCCTCAACGACGGCTCCCTCCTGCTTTTTCTTGGTGATATGGTGTTGCTTCAGACCCGTCCGGGTCCTCTGGCTCCTCCTCCCCGTACCGCAACTCCTCCTCCGTCAGGCGGTGTACGTGGAGGGCGTAGGGTCCTTTGGCACACTTGTGCCGGGTGAAGGTGACCTCGTCTCCGATGTAGAGGTCACGACCTCTGTGCCCCTCCGGCAGATGGGACTCCACGTCTCTGCGCGTGACAAAGACGTCGCCGAGGGTGTTGTTGTCTCTGATAAAGCCCCACCCGTGCTGCTGGTTAAACTTGATTACAGTCCCGGTGGTACGGGGACTGTGCGCTGCACGGGGGTCCCTCCTAGTCCGGCTCTTCTGCTCCGCGCTCTGGATTTGGGCCTGTTGTTCTCTGACCCGCCTCTCCTCCCGTTCTCTCGCAAACTCTGCTAGCTGCTGACGACAACACTCAGTACGCTCAGCGGCGACTGCCCGAGTTTCCTGAATGAACCCCATTAGATCTTCTCCGGTGGGGTCCCACTCAAACTGTGCTTCCGCTAGCGGGGGCGAGATCCGTGCCACGGGCTTCGGAGCCGGAATCAGGGGTTCATCCAGGGGTCTTAGTCTCTGCTGCCGTTCCAGCTCATGGTATCCTTCGGGCCAGATGAAGGGCCGCCCGTCCGGCCATGTGAGCTGGCTGAACAAGTCCTCCCCCAGGTGTGGCACCCTTGGTTTTACGGGCGCGGGCGCGGTGGTGGTGGCGCCCGGGTTGCCCAGGCCTTGCGGCCAGGCCTGGGGCACCTGGAAGGTGAAGGGCACCGTTAGGACGGCGGCGCCCTGGGCTACCTGGCCTTGCGGCCAGGCCGGAGGCTCCGCGGAGGTAGGGGGCGCTGTTGGTGATGCGGCGCCCGGGGGTACTAGGCCTTGCGACCAGGCTGGTGGTATTTCCTGCTTTGTCACGCTCCGGGTCGAGGCGCGTGACGTCACAGGGGTCGCGGCGGCGGCTTCCGGTCGGGGCCTAGTCCATAGCGGTGACATGGCGGCTACGGGCACAGCAGGGGGACTTTCGGGCTCTGCGACGGGGAGCTGGGGCAGGTAAGCGGTGTCACGGCTTGGGGTATAGGCGTCCCCTTTACCTGCCTCCATGCGTTCGGCTCCCTTCTCGGCGCCGTCTCCGGCCTTTGGTCCTCCCGCGCCATCCTCAGAGGCGGTCTGCTTCCTCTTCCAGGGTAGCGTGCTCCGTTGACTGGTCTCAGCTTGCTGGGTCATCTCCCGGCTCCACTCCGCCAGTATCTCGCGCTGTACCCGGGCCATCCTCCGTGCGAGGCCCTCCAGGGCTGTCTGTGCACACTCCCGGTCTCGGGGGAGCTGCGCTAATATCTCCGCTAGACCTAGCGGGGTTGTGGACTCTAGCAGGCTCCTGACCATCGGGTCGGTGCTGCTCTGCTCTTCTTCCGGCAGGCTCCTGGCCAGCGGGCCGGTGCTGCTCTGCCCTCCTTCCTCGGTCTCTAGCAGACTCCTGGCCAGCGGGCCGGTGCTGTTCTGCTTTCTTTCCATCTCCGGGTGAGCTCCTCCGCTACTCCTCGTTAGACCTCTTGCCTCCGGGTGCGCTCGCTCCAGACCGCTCCAAGCGACACCCATCTTTGTTCTCTCCTTTCGTCTCCTCCCACTTCGAGGGCGGTCCCGGGGCAACTCGGTGACTGTCAGCTCCAGGGGTAGTTCTTTCACGCTGACAGACACCTCCAGCATCACAGTCTCTGTTGGTGGGGGCGGTTTCCACTTTTGGCGCCATTTTCTGTCCTGGCCCACGATGGGAGGTGGCCTCTTGCCCTCCTTTGGCACGCCCATAATGGCGTCCGCTGCTCTTCCAAGGCGGGAAATCTGCGGTTTTGGCGGGAAGCGTCGCCCAGTGGCGGGAAACTCTGCAGATGGCGGGAACAAGTTGGAAATGGCGGACAATCGGCGGGAAACGACTGGTGATGGAGTCCGATGGCGTGGACCCTCCGGAACCGGCGGAAGACTTCTTTCTGAGGTAAACTTGCACTTTTCTTCAGGCACGCAGTACCCGGGTGTTGCGGGCACGTAATCCTGCCGACTACGCCAAAGTTGACGCGCCCCCTGGGACATATTCCTTTTTGAGGGGAATACCCGGCACCGGATCAGATGGGGGGGGGTTGTAGTCTCCGAGCGGCTGTGACCCGGTCCCGTGCCCAGGGCGTCAAGCTCAGTGTGATGTGGCAGTTCTACAGATGTTACCAAAGTTCTTTTGTGTCGACTACGCCACCCGTTGTGATGCGGTCACTGTGGCCGCCGCTGCAGCAGGGTCCGCTGAGGCTGATGGTGGGTGCGCAGCTTGTGATGGTAACCCCCAACGGGAGGGGTATAGCCTCAGAGGGGACAGGCGCAGAGGATGGGGGTTGTGGTGGTGTAGTGCAGACGGCAGTGAAGACAGAGTCGGGTTGTGCAGTTAAGGGTGTTTACTTACTGCAGATGTTGTACTGGTCACTCCAGCTGCTAGTGACCACCCGAGCCGTGCTGCGTCCACCAGGTCCTGGATCCAGCCAACCCCCAAACAAGTCCGGAGCGTGGCCCTGAGCTCTCCCTCTGTCCTTTCTTCAGCCGTCCCCACCAGTGATTCACCTAGGTCCAGCTCCCTCGGGCCTTCTGTTGGGACACCCTTGGCCTTGGGTTCCCTGACCCTTCATGTGGTGTGCCTTCGGGGTGAATGTGGTGGGTGGCCGTGGCAGATGCTGCCCACGGCCTCCGGTCTCTGGCTGGGGATTGTTTTCTGCCCCCACCAGTTTGGGTTCCGGTACCCTTTTGCTGACTCCTCACCCGGTGCTCTAATTTGGGTTCTTGGGTCCCTTCAGTCTTCCCCCTCTGGGTCTTTCTCTGCTCCACTCTCTCTCTCTCCAGGGCTGCTGTTTCCTTCTCTCTGCTGATTTGTTCTCTGCATCAGACAGGCTCCTCTCCAACTGACTTGTTCTGTACAGCTGACTTGTCCTCTGCATCTGACCCTGATTCTAGTTGGTGCCCACCTTATATATCCCTCTATGTGTGAGCTCAGGTGACCAGCACCCAATGAGCTCCTATCACTACCCAGACTGCTCCCCCTATCTGCCCCTACACTACATGGGATGTACCACCCCCCTCCCACTCCAGCCAGGAACAGACTCGGTCGTACCTGCACATTTCTAAGTGGGAGTACCGTTGGTCTGTTCCTCGGAAATGGGATGTATGTAGTGCATGCAGCCTACCGAGCTCAGATCCACACTCCATCCTTACCCGGGAGTGGAATATCACACCTCTGGGTTGAGGTGCAATACCCCTGTAGCAGCCGAATCCTCAGGGTGCTACATATGTATGTATGTATGTATATATTACCAGCAGTGTTCTCCAGTGACCCCGGACATTCCTGTATGTATGTATGTATATATATTACCAGCAGTGTTCTCCAGTGACCGCGGACATTCCTGTATGTATGTATATATTACCAGCAGTGTTCTCCATTGACCGTGGACATTCCTGTATGTATGTATATATTACCAGCAGTGTTCTCCAGTGACCCCGGACATTCCTGCATGTATGTATATATTAACAGCAGTGTTCTCCAGTGACCGCGGACATTCCTGTATGTATGTATGTATATAGTACCAGCAGTGTTCTCCAGTGACCCCGGACATTCCTGTATGTATGTATGTATATATTACCAGCACTGTTCTCCAGTGACTGCGGACATTCCTGTATGTATGTATATATTACCAGCACTGTTCTCCAGTGACCGCGGACATTCATGTATGTATGTATATATTACCAGCAGTGTTCTCCAGTGACCGTGGACATTCCTGTATGTATGTATATATTACCAGCAGTGTTCTCCAGTGACCCCGGACATTCCTGTATGTATGTATGTATATATTACCAGCAGTGTTCTCCAGTGACCCCGGACATTCCTGTATGTATGTATATATTACCAGCAGTGTTCTCCAGTGACCGCGTACATTCCTGTATGTATGTATATATTACCAGCAGTGTTCTCCAGTGACCGCGTACATTCCTGTATGTATGTATGTATATATATTACCAGCAGTGTTCTCCAGTGACCGTGGACATTCCTGTATGTATGTATATATTACCATCAGTGTTCCCCAGTGACCCCGGACATTCCTGTATATATATATATTACCAGCAGTGTTCTCCAGTGACCGTGGACATTCCTGTATGTATGTATATATTACCAGCAGTGTTCCCCAGTGACCCCGGACATTCCTGTATATATATATATATTACCAGCAGTGTTCTCCAGTGACCGCGGACATTCCTGTATGTATGTATATATTACCAGCAGTGTTCCCCAGAGACCCCGGACATTCCTGTATATATATATATATATATATATATATATTACCAGCAGTGTTCTCCAGTGACCGCGGACATTCCTGTATGTATGTATATATTACCAGCAGTGTTCCCCAGTGACCCCGGACATTCCTGTATATATATATATATATATTACCAGCAGTGTTCTCCAGTGACCGTGGACATTCCTGTATGTATGTATGTATATATTACCAGCAATGTTCTCCAGTGACCGCGGACATTCCTGTATGTATGTATGTATATATATTACCAGCAGTGTTCTCCAGTGACCGCGGACATTCCTGTATGTATGTATATATATATTACCAGCAATGTTCTCCAGTGACCCCGGACATTCCTGTATGTATGTATGTATGTATGTATCTATTACCAGCAGTGTTCTCCAGTGACCGTGGACATTCCTGTATGTATGTATATATTACCAGCAGTGTTCTCCAGTGACCCCGGACATTCCTGTATGTATGTATATATTACCAGCAGTGTTCTCCAGTGACCCCGGACATTCCTGTATATATATATATATATATATATATATATATATTACCAGCAGTGTTCTCCAGTGACCCCGGACATTCCTGTATGTATGTATATATTACCAGCAGTGTTCCCCAGTGACCCCGGACATTCCTGTATATATATATATATTACCAGCAGTGTTCCCCAGTGACCCCGGACATTCCTGTATATATATATATATTACCAGCAGTGTTCTCCAGTGACCACGGACATTCCTGTATGTTTATATATATATATATATATATATATATATATATATATATATATATATTTATATATATATATTTATATATATATATATTAACAGCAGTGTTCTCCAGTGACCCCGGACATTCCTGAATATATATATATATATTACCAGCAGTGTTCTCCAGTGACCACGGACATTCTTGTATGTATGTATGTATGTATGTATGTATGTATATATTACCAGCAATGTTCTCCAGTGACCCCGGACATTCCTGTATGTATGTATATATTACCAGCAGTGTTCTCCAGTGACCCCGGACATTCCTGTATGTATGTATGTATATATATTACCAGCAGTGTTCTCCAGTGACCGCGGACATTCCTGTATGTATGTATATATTACCAGCAGTGTTCTCCATTGACCGTGGACATTCCTGTATGTATGTATATATTACCAGCAGTGTTCTCCAGTGACCGTGGACATTCCTGTATGTATGTATATATTAACAGCAGTGTTCTCCAGTGACCGTGGACATTCCTGTATGTATATATATATATATTACCAGCAGTGTTCTCCAGTGACCGTGGACATTCCTGTATGTATGTATATATTAACAGCAGTGTTCTCCAGTGACCGTGGACATTCCTGTATGTATATATATATATATTACCAGCAGTGTTCTCCAGTGACCGTGGACATTCCTGTATGTATGTATGTATATATTACCAGCAGTGTTCTCCAGTGACCCCGGACATTCCTGTATGTATGTATGTATGTATATATTACCAGCAGTGTTCTCCAATGACCGTGGACATTCCTGTATGTATGTATGTATATATTACGAGCAGTGTTCTCCAGTGACCGTGGACATTCCTGTATGTATGTATGTATATATTACCAGCAGTGTTCTCCAGTGACCGTGGACATTCCTCTATGTATGTATATATTAACAGCAGTGTTCTCCAGTGACCGTGGACATTCCTGTATGTATATATATATATATTACCAGCAGTGTTCTCCAGTGACCGCGGACATTCCTGTATGTATGTATGTATATATTACCAGCAGTGTTCTCCAGTGACCGTGGACATTCCTGTATGTATGTATATATTACCAGCAGTGTTCCCCAGTGACCCCGGACATTCCTGTATATATATATATATATATATATATATATATATATATATATATATATATATATATATATATTACCAGCAGTGTTCTCCAGTGACCGCGGACATTCCTGTATGTATGTATATATATATTACCAGCAGTGTTGTCCAGTGACCGCGGACATTCCTGTATGTATGTATGCATGTATATATGTATGTATGTATATATATATATTACCAGCAATGTTCTCCAGTGACCCCGGACATTCCTGTATGTATGTATATATTACCAGCAGTGTTCTCCAGTGACCGTGGACATTCCTGTATGTATGTATGTATATATTAACAGCAGTGTTCTCCAGTGACCGCGGACATTCCTGTATGTATATATATATATTACCAGCAGTGTTCTCCAGTGACCGTGGACATTCCTGTATGTATGTATATATATATTACCAGCAGTGTTCTCCAGTGACCGCGGACATTCCTGTATGTATGTATATATTACCAGCAATGTTCTCCAGTGACCCCGGACATTCCTGTATGTATGTATATATTACCAGCAGTGTTCTCCAGTGACCGTGGACATTCCTGTATGTATGTATATATAACCAGCAGTGTTCTCCAGTGACCGCGGACATTCCTGTATGTATGTATATATTACCAGCAGTGTTCTCCAGTGACCCCGGACATTCCTGTATGTATGTATATATTACCAGCAGTGTTCTCCAGTGACCGTGGACATTCCTGTATGTATGTATATATATTACCAGCAGTGTTCTCCAGTGACCGCGGACATTCCTGTATGTATGTATGTATATATTACCAGCAATGTTCTCCAGTGACCCCGGACATTCCTGTATGTATGTATATATTACCAGCAGTGTTCTCCAGTGACCCGGGACATTCCTGTATGTATATATATATTACCAGCAGTGTTCTCCAGTGACCGTGGACATTCCTGTATGTATGTATGTATATATTACCAGCAGTGTTCTCCAGTGACCCCGGACATTCCTGTATGTATGTATATATTACCAGCAGTGTTCTCCAGTGACCCCGGACATTCCTGTATGTATGTATATATTACCAGCAATGTTCTCCAGTGACCCCGGACATTCCTGTATGTATGTATATATTACCAGCAGTGTTCTCCAGTGACCGCGGACATTCCTGTATGTATGTATATATTACCAGCAGTGTTCTCCAGTGACCGCGGACATTCCTGTATGTATGTATGTATATATTAACAGCAGAGTTCTCCAGTGACCCCGGACATTCCTGTATGTATGTATATATATTACCAGCAGTGTTCTCCAGTGACCGCGGACATTCCTGCATGTATGTATGTATGTATTACCAGCAGTGTTCTCCAGTGACCGCGGACATTCCTGTATGTATGTATGTATGTATGTATGTATGTATGTATATATATATATATTACCAGCAATGTTCTCCAGTGACCCCGGACATTCCTGTATGTATGTATGTATGTATGTATATATATATTACCAGCAGTGTTCTCCAGTGACCGCGGACATTCCTGTATGTATGTATATATATATTACCAGCAGTGTTCTCCAGTGACCCCGGACATTCCTGTATGTATGTATGTATGTATTACCAGCAGTGTTCCCCAGTGACCCCGGACATTCCTGTATATATATATATTTATATATATATATATATATATATATATATTACCAGCAGTGTTCTCCAGTGACCGTGGACATTCCTGTATGTATGTATATATTACCAGCAGTGTTCTCCAGTGACCCCGGACATTCCTGTATGTATGTATGTATATATTACCAGCAGTGTTCTCCACTGACCCCGGACATTCCTGTATGTATATATATTACCAGCAGTGTTCTCCAGTGACCGCGGACATTCCTGTATGTATGTATATATTACCAGCAGTGTTCTCCAGTGACCCCGGACATTCCTGTATGTATGTATATATTACCAGCAGTGTTCCCCAGTGACCCCGGACATTCCTGTATATATATATATTTATATATATATATATATATATATATTACCAGCAGTGTTCTCCAGTGACCGTGGACATTCCTGTATGTATGTATATATTACCAGCAGTGTTCTCCAGTGACCGTGGACATTCCTGTATGTATGTATGTATGTATATATTACCAGCAGTGTTCTCCAGTGACCGTGGACATTCCTGTATGTATGTATATATTACCAGCAGTGTTCTCCAGTGACCGTGGACATTCCTGTATGTATGTATACATTACCAGCAGTGTTCTCCAGTGACCCCGGACATTCCTGTATGTATGTATGTATATATTACCAGCAGTGTTCTCCAGTGACCGCCGACATTCCTGTATGTATGTATATATTACCAGCAGTGTTCTCCAGTGACCCCGGACATTCCTGTATGTATGTATGTATATATTACCAGCAGTGTTCTCCAGTGACCGTGGACATTCCTGTATGTATGTATGTATATATTACCAGCAGTGTTCTCCAGTGACCCCGGACATTCCTGTATGTATGTATGTATGTATATATTACCAGCAGTGTTCTCCAGTGACCCCGGACATTCCTGTATGTATGTATGTATGTATATATTACCAGCAGTGTTCTCCAGTGACCGTGGACATTCCTGTATGTATGTATATATATATTATCAGCAGTGTTCTCCAGTGACCGCGGACATTACTGTATGTATGTATGTATATATTACAAGCAGTGTTCTCCAGTGACCGTGGACATTCCTGTATGTATGTATATATTACCAGCAGTGTTCTCCAGTGACCGTGGACATTCCTGTATGTATGTATATATATATTATCAGCAGTGTTCTCCAGTGACCGCGGACATTACTGTATGTATGTATGTATATATTACCAGCAGTGTTCTCCAGTGACCGTGGACATTCCTGTATGTATGTATATATAACCAGCAGTGTTCTCCAGTGACCGTGGACATTCCTGTATGTATGTATATATTACCAGCAGTGTTCTCCAGTGACCGTGGACATTCCTGTATGTATATATATATATATTACCAGCAGTGTTCTCCAGTGACCGTGGACATTCCTGTATGTATGTATGTATATATTACCAGCAGTGTTCTCCAGTGACCCCAGTCATTCCTGTATATATATATATATATTACCAGGAGTGTTCTCCAGTGACCGCGGACATTCCTGTATGTATGTATATATTACCAGCAGTGTTCTCCAGTGACCCCGGACATTCCTGTATGTATGTATGTATATATTACCAGCAGTGTTCTCCAGTGATCCCGGACATTCCTGTATGTATGTATATATTACCAGCAGTGTTCTCCAGTGACCCCGGACATTCCTGTATGTATGTATGTATGTATATATTACCAGCAGTGTTCTCCAGTGACCGTGGACATTCCTGTATGTATGTATATATATATTACCAGCAGTGTTCTCCAGTGACCGCGGACATTCCTGTATGTATGTATGTATATATTACCAGCAGTGTTCTCCAGTGACCCCGAACATTCCTGTATGTATGTATATATTACCAGCAGTGTTCTCCAGTGACCCGGACATTCCTGTATGTATATATTACCAGCAGTGTTCTCCAGTAACCCCGGACATTCCTGTATGTATGTATGTACGTATGTATATATATTACCAGCAGTGTTCTCCAGTGACCCAGGACATTCCTGTATGTATGTATATATTACCAGCAGTGTTCTCCAGTAACCCCGGACATTCCTGTATGTATGTATGTATATATTACCAGCAGTGTTCTCCAGTGACCCCGGACATTCCTGTATGTATGTATATATTACCAGCAGTGTTCTCCAGTGACCGTGGACATTCCTGTATGTATGTATGTATATATTACCAGCAGTGTTCTCCAGTGACCGCGGACATTCCTGTATGTATGTATATATTATAAGCAGTGTTCTCCAGTGACCGCGGACATTCCTGTATGTATGTATGTATATATATTACCAGCAGTGTTCTCCAGTGACCACAGACATTCCTGTATGTATGTATGTATATATTACCAGCAGTGTTCTCCAGTGACCGTGGACATTCCTGTATGTATGTATGTATGTATGTATATATATTACCAGCAGTGTTCTCCAGTGACATAGACATAGACAAACTGGAGCAAGTTCAGAGAAGAGCGACCAGAATGGTGACTGGTCTGCAAACCATGTCCTATGAGGAACGGTTGCAGAATTTGGGAATGTTTAGCTTGCAAAAAAGAAGACTGAGAGGAGACTTAATAGCTGTCTACAAATATGTCAAGGGCTGTCACATTGTAGAAGGATCATCTTTATTCTCATTTGCACAAGGAAAGACTAGAAGCAACGGGATGAAACTAAATGGGAGGAGACACAGATTAGATATTAGAAAAAACTTTTTGACAGTTAGGGTGATTAATGAGTGGAACAGGCTGCCACGAGAGGTGGTGAGTTCCCCTTCAATGGACGTCTTCAAACAGAGGCTGGACAGACATCTGTCTGAGATGATCTAGTGAATCCTGCTTTGAGCAGGGGGTTGGACCAGATGACCCAGGAGGTCCCTTCCAACTCTACATTCTATGATTCTATGATTCTATGATTCTATGACCACAGACATTCCTGTATGTATGTATATATTACCAGCAGTGTTCTCCAGTGACCCCGGACATTCCTGTATATATGTATGTATATATTACCAGCAGTGTTCTCCAGTGACCCCGGACATTCCTGTATGTATGTATGTATATATTACCAGCAGTGTTCTCCACTGACCCCGGACATTCCTGTATGTATATATATTACCAGCAGTGTTCTCCAGTGACCGCGGACATTCCTGTATGTATGTATATATTACCAGCAGTGTTCTCCAGTGACCCCGGACATTCCTGTATGTATGTATATATTACCAGCAGTGTTCTCCAGTGACCCCGGACATTCCTGTATGTATATATTACCAGCAGTGTTCTCCAGTAACCCCGGACATTCCTGTATGTATGTATATATTACCAGCAGTGTTCTCCAGTGACCCCGGACATTCCTGTATATATATATTACCAGGAGTGTTCTCCAGTGACCGCGGACATTCCTGTATGTATGTATATATTACCAGCAGTGTTCTCCAGTGACCCCGGACATTCCTGTATGTATGTATATATTACCAGCAGTGTTCTCCACTGACCCCGGACATTCCTGTATGTATATATATTACCAGCAGTGTTCTCCAGTGACCGCGGACATTCCTGTATGTATGTATATATTACCAGCAGTGTTCTCCAGTGACCCCGGACATTCCTGTATGTATGTATGTATATATTACCAGCAGTGTTCTCCAGTGACCGCGGACATTCCTGTATGTATATATTACCAGCAGTGTTCTCCAGTAACCCCGGACATTCCTGTATGTATGTATATATTACCAGCAGTGTTCTCCAGTGACCCCGGACATTCCTGTATATATATATATTACCAGGAGTGTTCTCCAGTGACCGCGGACATTCCTGTATGTATGTATATATTACCAGCAGTGTTCTCCAGTGACCCCGGACATTCCTGTATGTATGTATATATTACCAGCAGTGTTCTCCAGTGACCCCGGACATTCCTGTATGTATGTATGTATGTATGTATATATTACCAGCAGTGTTCTCCACTGACCCCGGACATTCCTGTATGTATATATATTACCAGCAGTGTTCTCCAGTGACCGCGGACATTCCTGTATGTATGTATATATTACCAGCAGTGTTCTCCAGTGACCCCGGACATTCCTGTATGTATGTATGTATATATTACCAGCAGTGTTCTCCAGTGACCCCGGACATTCCTGTATGTATGTATGTATATATTACCAGCAGTGTTCTCCAGTGACCGTGGACATTACTGTATGTATGTATATATATTACCAGCAGTGTTCTCCAGTGACCGCGGACATTCCTGTATGTATATATTACCAGCAGTGTTCTCCAGTAACCCCGGACATTCCTGTATGTATGTATATATTACCAGCAGTGTTCTCCAGTAACCCCGGACATTCCTGTATGTATGTATGTATATATTACCAGCAGTGTTCTCCAGTGACCCCGGACATTCCTGTATGTATGTATGTATATATTACCAGCAGTGTTCTCCAGTGACCCCGGACATTCCTGTATGTATGTATGTATATATTACCAGCAGTGTTCTCCAGTGACCGCGGACATTCCTGTATGTATATATTACCAGCAGTGTTCTCCAGTAACCCCGGACATTCCTGTATGTATGTATATATTACCAGCAGTGTTCTCCAGTAACCCCGGACATTCCTGTATGTATGTATGTATATATTACCAGCAGTGTTCTCCAGTGACCCCAGACATTCCTGTATGTATATATTACCAGCAGTGTTCTCCAGTGACCCCGCACATTCCTGTATGTATGTATATATATATATTACCAGCAGTGTTCTCCAGTGACCCCGGACATTCCTGTATGTATGTATGTATATATAACCAGCAGTGTTCTCCAGTGACCGTGGACATTCCTGTATGTATGTATGTATATATTACCAGCAGTGTTCTCCAGTGACCGTGGACATTCCTGTATGTATGTATATATTACCAGCAGTGTTCTCCAGTGACCCCGGACATTCATGTATATATATATATATATTACCAGCAGTGTTCTCCAGTGACCCCGGACATTCATGTATATATATATATATATATATATATATTACCAGCAGTGTTCTCCAGTGTCCCCAGACATTCCTGTATATATATATATATATATATTACCAGCAGTGTTCTCCAGTGACCCCGGACATTCATGTATATATATATTACCAGCAGTGTTCTCCAGTGACCCCAGTCATTCCTGTATATATATATATTACCAGCAGTGTTCTCCAGTGACCCCGGACATTCATGTATATATATATATATTACCAGCAGTGTTCTCCAGTGACCCCGGACATTCCTGTATGTATGTATGTATATATAACCAGCAGTGTTCTCCAGTGACCGTGGACATTCCTGTATGTATGTATGTATGTATATATTACCAGCAGTGTTCTCCAGTGACCCCGGACATTCATGTATATATATATATATATATATATTACCAGCAGTGTTCTCCAGTTACCCCAGTCATTCCTGTATATATATATATATATTACCAGCAGTGTTCTCCAGTGACCGTGGACATTCATGTATATATATATATACATTACCAGCAGTGTTCTCCAGTGACCGCGGACATTCCTGTATGTATGTATATATATATATTACCAGCAGTGTTCTCCAGTGACCGCGGACATTCATGTATATATATATATTACCAGCAGTGTTCTCCAGTGACCCCGGACATTCATGTATATATATATATTACCAGCAGTGTTCTCCAGTGACCCCGGACATTCATGTATATATATATATTACCAGCAGTGTTCTCCAGTGACCCCGGACATTCATGTATATATATATATTACCAGCAGTGTTCTCCAGTGACCCCGGACATTCATGTATATATATATGTTACCAGCAGTGTTCTCCAGTGACCCCGGACATTCATGTATGTATGTATGTATGTATGTATATATATATATATATATATATATATATATATATATATATATATATATATATATATATATATATATATATTACCAGCAGTGTTCTCCAGTGACCGTGGACATTCCTGTATGTATGTATATATTACCAGCAGTGTTCTCCAGTGACCGCGGACATTCCTGTATGTATGTATGTATATATTAACAGCAGTGTTCTCCAGTGACCGCGGACATTCCTGTATGTATGTATGTATATATATTACCAGCAGTGTTCTCCAGTGACCGTGGACATTCCTGTATGTATGTATGTATATATTACCAGCAGTGTTCTCCAGTGACCCCGGACATTCCTGTATGTATGTATATATTACCAGCAGTGTTCTCCAGTGACCGTGGACATTCCTGTATGTATGTATGTATATATTACCAGCAGTGTTCTCCAGTGACCGCGGACATTCCTGTATGTATGTATATATTATAAGCAGTGTTCTCCAGTGACCGCGGACATTCCTGTATGTATGTATGTATATATATTACCAGCAGTGTTCTCCAGTGACCACAGACATTCCTGTATGTATGTATGTATATATTACCAGCAGTGTTCTCCAGTGACCGTGGACATTCCTGTATGTATGTATGTATGTATGTATATATATTACCAGCAGTGTTCTCCAGTGACATAGACATAGACAAACTGGAGCAAGTTCAGAGAAGAGCGACCAGAATGGTGACTGGTCTGCAAACCATGTCCTATGAGGAACGGTTGCAGAATTTGGGAATGTTTAGCTTGCAAAAAAGAAGACTGAGAGGAGACTTAATAGCTGTCTACAAATATGTCAAGGGCTGTCACATTGTAGAAGGATCATCTTTATTCTCATTTGCACAAGGAAAGACTAGAAGCAACGGGATGAAACTAAATGGGAGGAGACACAGATTAGATATTAGAAAAAACTTTTTGACAGTTAGGGTGATTAATGAGTGGAACAGGCTGCCACGAGAGGTGGTGAGTTCCCCTTCAATGGACGTCTTCAAACAGAGGCTGGACAGACATCTGTCTGAGATGATCTAGTGAATCCTGCTTTGAGCAGGGGGTTGGACCAGATGACCCAGGAGGTCCCTTCCAACTCTACATTCTATGATTCTATGATTCTATGATTCTATGACCACAGACATTCCTGTATGTATGTATATATTACCAGCAGTGTTCTCCAGTGACCCCGGACATTCCTGTATATATGTATGTATATATTACCAGCAGTGTTCTCCAGTGACCCCGGACATTCCTGTATGTATGTATGTATATATTACCAGCAGTGTTCTCCACTGACCCCGGACATTCCTGTATGTATATATATTACCAGCAGTGTTCTCCAGTGACCGCGGACATTCCTGTATGTATGTATATATTACCAGCAGTGTTCTCCAGTGACCCCGGACATTCCTGTATGTATGTATATATTACCAGCAGTGTTCTCCAGTGACCCCGGACATTCCTGTATGTATATATTACCAGCAGTGTTCTCCAGTAACCCCGGACATTCCTGTATGTATGTATATATTACCAGCAGTGTTCTCCAGTGACCCCGGACATTCCTGTATATATATATTACCAGGAGTGTTCTCCAGTGACCGCGGACATTCCTGTATGTATGTATATATTACCAGCAGTGTTCTCCAGTGACCCCGGACATTCCTGTATGTATGTATATATTACCAGCAGTGTTCTCCACTGACCCCGGACATTCCTGTATGTATATATATTACCAGCAGTGTTCTCCAGTGACCGCGGACATTCCTGTATGTATGTATATATTACCAGCAGTGTTCTCCAGTGACCCCGGACATTCCTGTATATATATATATTACCAGGAGTGTTCTCCAGTGACCGCGGACATTCCTGTATGTATGTATATATTACCAGCAGTGTTCTCCAGTGACCCCGGACATTCCTGTATGTATGTATATATTACCAGCAGTGTTCTCCAGTGACCCCGGACATTCCTGTATGTATGTATGTATGTATGTATATATTACCAGCAGTGTTCTCCACTGACCCCGGACATTCCTGTATGTATATATATTACCAGCAGTGTTCTCCAGTGACCGCGGACATTCCTGTATGTATGTATATATTACCAGCAGTGTTCTCCAGTGACCCCGGACATTCCTGTATGTATGTATGTATATATTACCAGCAGTGTTCTCCAGTGACCCCGGACATTCCTGTATGTATGTATGTATATATTACCAGCAGTGTTCTCCAGTGACCGTGGACATTACTGTATGTATGTATATATATTACCAGCAGTGTTCTCCAGTGACCGCGGACATTCCTGTATGTATATATTACCAGCAGTGTTCTCCAGTAACCCCGGACATTCCTGTATGTATGTATATATTACCAGCAGTGTTCTCCAGTAACCCCGGACATTCCTGTATGTATGTATGTATATATTACCAGCAGTGTTCTCCAGTGACCCCGGACATTCCTGTATGTATGTATGTATATATTACCAGCAGTGTTCTCCAGTGACCCCGGACATTCCTGTATGTATGTATGTATATATTACCAGCAGTGTTCTCCAGTGACCGCGGACATTCCTGTATGTATATATTACCAGCAGTGTTCTCCAGTAACCCCGGACATTCCTGTATGTATGTATATATTACCAGCAGTGTTCTCCAGTAACCCCGGACATTCCTGTATGTATGTATGTATATATTACCAGCAGTGTTCTCCAGTGACCCCAGACATTCCTGTATGTATATATTACCAGCAGTGTTCTCCAGTGACCCCGCACATTCCTGTATGTATGTATATATATATATTACCAGCAGTGTTCTCCAGTGACCCCGGACATTCCTGTATGTATGTATGTATATATAACCAGCAGTGTTCTCCAGTGACCGTGGACATTCCTGTATGTATGTATGTATATATTACCAGCAGTGTTCTCCAGTGACCGTGGACATTCCTGTATGTATGTATATATTACCAGCAGTGTTCTCCAGTGACCCCGGACATTCATGTATATATATATATATATTACCAGCAGTGTTCTCCAGTGACCCCGGACATTCATGTATATATATATATATATATATATATATTACCAGCAGTGTTCTCCAGTGTCCCCAGACATTCCTGTATATATATATATATATATATTACCAGCAGTGTTCTCCAGTGACCCCGGACATTCATGTATATATATATTACCAGCAGTGTTCTCCAGTGACCCCAGTCATTCCTGTATATATATATATTACCAGCAGTGTTCTCCAGTGACCCCGGACATTCATGTATATATATATATATTACCAGCAGTGTTCTCCAGTGACCCCGGACATTCCTGTATGTATGTATGTATATATAACCAGCAGTGTTCTCCAGTGACCGTGGACATTCCTGTATGTATGTATGTATGTATATATTACCAGCAGTGTTCTCCAGTGACCCCGGACATTCATGTATATATATATATATATATATATTACCAGCAGTGTTCTCCAGTTACCCCAGTCATTCCTGTATATATATATATATATTACCAGCAGTGTTCTCCAGTGACCGTGGACATTCATGTATATATATATATATATTACCAGCAGTGTTCTCCAGTGACCGCGGACATTCCTGTATGTATGTATATATATATATTACCAGCAGTGTTCTCCAGTGACCGCGGACATTCATGTATATATATATATTACCAGCAGTGTTCTCCAGTGACCCCGGACATTCATGTATATATATATATTACCAGCAGTGTTCTCCAGTGACCCCGGACATTCATGTATATATATATATTACCAGCAGTGTTCTCCAGTGACCCCGGACATTCATGTATATATATATATTACCAGCAGTGTTCTCCAGTGACCCCGGACATTCATGTATATATATATGTTACCAGCAGTGTTCTCCAGTGACCCCGGACATTCATGTATGTATGTATGTATGTATGTATATATATATATATATATATATATATATATATATATATATATATATATATATATATATATATATATATTACCAGCAGTGTTCTCCAGTGACCGTGGACATTCCTGTATGTATGTATATATTACCAGCAGTGTTCTCCAGTGACCGCGGACATTCCTGTATGTATGTATGTATATATTAACAGCAGTGTTCTCCAGTGACCGCGGACATTCCTGTATGTATGTATGTATATATATTACCAGCAGTGTTCTCCAGTGACCGTGGACATTCCTGTATGTATGTATGTATATATTACCAGCAGTGTTCTCCAGTGACCGCGGACATTCCTGTATGTGTATATATATATTACCAGCAGTGTTCTCCAGTGACCCCGGACATTCCTGTATGTATGTATGAATATATTACCAGCAGTGTTCTCCAGTGACCCCGGACATTCCTGTATGTATGTATGTATGTATTACCAGCAGTGTTCTCCAGTGACCCCGGACATTCCTGTATGTATGTATGTATGTATGTATATATTACCAGCAGTGTTCTCCAGTGACCGTGGACATTCCTGTATGTATGTATATATTACCAGCAGTGTTCTCCAGTGACCGTGGACATTCCTGTATGTATGTATGTATTACCAGCAGTGTTCTCCAGTGTCCCCAGACATTCCTGTATGTATGTATATATTACCAGCAGTGTTCTCCAGTGACCACGGACATTCCTGTATGTATGTATGTATATATTACCAGCAGTGTTCTCCAGCGACCGTGGACATTCCTGTATGTATGTATGAATATATTACCAGCAGTGTTCTCCAGTGACCGTGGACATTCCTGTATGTATGTATGTATGTATATATTAACAGCAGTGTTCTCCAGTGACCGTGGACATTCCTGTATCTATGTATGTATATATAACCAGCAGTGTTCTCCAGTGACCCCGGACATTCCTGTATGTATGTATATATATATATATATATATTACCAGCAGTGTTCTCCAGTGACCCCGGACATTCATGTATATATATATATTACCAGCAGTGTTCTCCAGTGACCCCGGACATTCATGTATATATATATTACCAGCAGTGCTCTCCAGTGACCCCAGTCATTCCTGTATATATATATATATATATATGTATATATATTACCAGCAGTGTTCTCCAGTGTCCCCAGACATTCCTGTATATATATATATATATATATATATATATATATTACCAGCAGTGTTCTCCAGTGACCGTGGACATTCCTGTATGTATATATTACCAGCAGTGTTCTCCAGTGACCCCGGACATTCCTGTATGTATGTGTATATAACCAGCAGTGTTCTCCAGTGACCGTGGACATTCCTGTATGTATGTATGTATATATTACCAGCAGTGTTCCCAGTGACCCGACATTCCTGTATTATATATATATATATATATATATATATATATATATATATATATATATTACCAGCAGTGTTGTCCAGTGACCCCAGTCATTCCTGTATATATATATATATTACCAGCAGTGTTCTCCAGTGAGCCCGGACATTCCTGTATGTATGTATGTATATATAACCAGCAGTGTTCTCCAGTGACCGTGGACATTCCTGTATGTATGTATGTATATATTACCAGCAGTGTTCTCCAGTGACCCCGGACATTCATGTATATATATATATTACCAGCAATGTTCTCCAGTGACCCCAGTCATTCCTGTATATATATATATATATATATATATATATATATATATATATATATATATATATATTACCAGCAGTGTTCTCCAGTGACCCCGGACATTCCTGTATGTATGTATATATATATATTACCAGCAGTGTTCTCCAGTGACCCCGGACATTCCTGTATGTATGTATGTATATATAACCAGCAGTGTTCTCCAGTGACCGTGGACATTCCTGTATGTATGTATGTATATATTACCAGCAGTGTTCTCCAGTGACCCCGGACATTCATGTATATATATATATATATTACCAGCAGTGTTCTCCAGTGACCCCAGTCATTCCTGTATGTATATATTACCAGCAGTGTTCTCCAGTGACCGTGGACATTCCTGTATGTATGTATGTATATATTACCAGCAGTGTTCTCCAGTGACCCCGGACATTCATGTATATATATATATATTACCAGCACTGTTCTCCAGTGACCGTGGACATTCCTGTATGTATATATTACCAGCAGTGTTCTCCAGTGACCGTGGACATTCCTGTATATATATATATATATATATATATATATATATATATATTTTGGGCACCCCTATTAATCTTAAGCTTAATGTTTTATAAAAATTGATGTTTTTGCAACAGCTATTTCAGTTTGATATATGTAATAACTGTTGGACACAGTAATGTTTCTGCCTTGAAATGAGGTTTATTGTGCTAACAGAAAATGTGCAATCTGCATTCAAACAAAATTTGACCGGTGCATAAGTATGGGCACCCTTATCATTTTCTTGTTTTAAATACTCCTGCCTACTTTTTACTGACTTACTAAAGCACTTTTTTTGGTTTTGTAACCTCATTGAGCTTTGAACTTTATAGCCAGGTGTATGCAATCATGAGAAAAGCTACTTAAAGTGGCCACTTGCAAGTTGTTCTCCTGTTTGAATCTCCTCTGAAGAGTGGCATCATGGGCTCCTCAAAACAACTGTCAAATGATCTGAAAACAAAGATTATTCAACATAGTTGTTCAGGGGAAGGATACAAAAAGCTGTCTCAGAGATTTAACCTGTCAGTTTCCACTGTGAGGAACATAGTAAGGAAATGGAAGAACATAGGGACAGTTCTTGTTAAGGCCAGAAGTGTCAGGACAAGAAAAACATCAGAAAGGCAGAGAAGAAGAATGGTGAGATCAGTCAAGGACAATCCTCAGACCACCTCCAGAGAGCTGCAGCATCAACTTGCTGCAGATGGTGTCACTGTGCATCGGTCAACTATACAACGCACTTTGCACAAGGAGAAGCTGTATGGGAGAGTGATGCGAAAGAAGCCGTTTCTGCAAGTACGCACAAACAGAGTCGGCTGAGGTATGCAAAAGCACATTTGAAGAAGCCTATTTCTTTTTGGAAGAAGGTCCTGTGGACTGATGAAACCAAGATTGAGTTGTTTGGTCATACAAAAAGGAGTTATGCATGGTGGCAAAAAAACACAGCATTCCAAGAAAAACACTTGCTACCCACAGTAAAATTTGGTGGAGGTTCCATCATGCTTTGGGGCTGTGTGGTCAATGCCGGCACTGGGAATCTTGTTAAAGTTGAGGGACGCATGGATTCCACTCAGTATCAGCAGATTCTTGGCAATAGTGTTCAAGAATCAGTGATAAAGTTGAAGTTACGCAGGGGATGGATCTTTCAGCAAGACAATGATCCAAAACACCGCTCCAAATCTACTCAGGCATTCATGCAGAGGAACAATTACAATGTTCTGGAATGGCCATCCCAGTCCCCAGACCTGAATATCATTGAACATCTGTGGGATCATTTGAAGAGGCTGTCCATGCTCGGCGACCATCAAACTTAACTGAACTGGAATTGTTTTGTAAAGAGGAATGGTCAAAAATACCTTCATCCAGGATCCAGGAACTCATTAAAAGCTACAGGAAGCGACTAGAGGCTGTTATTTTTGCAAAAGGAGGATCTACTAAATATTAATGTCACTTTTCTGGTGAGGTGCCCATACTTATGCACCTGTCAAATTTTGTTTGAATGCAGATTGCACATTTTCTGTTAGTACAATAAACCTCATTTCAAGGCAGAAACATTACTGTATCCAACAGTTATTACATATATCAAACTGAAATAGCTGTTGCAAAAACACCAAATTTTATAAAACATTAAGCTTAAGATTAATAGGGGTGCCCAAACTTTTTCATATGACTGTATGTATATATATTACCAGCAGTGTTCTCCAGTGACCACAGACATTCCTGTATGTATGTATATATATATTACCAGCAGTGTTCTCCAGTGACCCCGGACATTCCTGTATGTATATATTACCAGCAGTGTTCTCCAGTGACTCCGGACATTCCTGTATGTATGTATGTATATATAACCAGCAGTGTTCTCCAGTGACCCCGGACATTCCTGTATGTATGTATATATAACCAGCAGTGTTCTCCAGTGACCGTGGACATTCCTGTATGTATGTATGTATATATAACCAGCAGTGTTCTCCAGTGACCCCGGACATTCCTGTATGTATGTATATATAACCAGCAGTGTTCTCCAGTGACCGCGGACATACCTGTATGTATGTATGTATATATTACCAGCAGTGTTCTCCAGTGACCCCGGACATTCCTGTATGTATGTATATATATATTACCAGCAGTGTTCTCCAGTGACCCCGGACATTCCTGTATGTATGTATGTATATATTACCAGCAGTGTTCTCCAGTGACCCCGGACATTCCTGTATGTATGTATGTATATATAACCAGCAGTGTTCTCCAGTGACCATGGACATTCCTGTATGTATGTATGTATGTATATATTACCAGCAGTGTTCTCCAGTGACCCCGTACATTCATGTATATATATATATATATATATATATATATATTACCAGCAGTGTTCTCCAGTGACCGTGGACATTCATGTATATATATATTACCAGCAGTGTTCTCCAGTGACCCCAGTCATTCCTGTATATATATATATTACCAGCAGTGTTCTCCAGTGTCCCCAGACATTCCTGTATATATATATATATATTACCAGCAGTGTTCTCCAGTGACCCCGGACATTCATGTATATATATATTACCAGCAGTGTTCTCCAGTGACCCCAGTCATTCCTGTATATATATATATATTACCAGCAGTGTTCTCCAGTGACCCCGGACATTCATGTATATATATATTACCAGCAGTGTTCTCCAGTGACCCCGGACATTCATGTATATATATATATATTACCAGCAGTGTTCTCCAGTGACCCCGGACATTCATGTATATATATATATTACCAGCAGTGTTCTCCAGTGACCGTGGACATTCCTGTATGTATGTATGAATATATTACCAGCAGTGTTCTCCAGTGACCGTGGACATTCCTGTATGTATGTATGAATGAATATATTACCAGCAGTGTTCTCCAGTGACCCCGGACATTCATGTATGTATGTATGTATGTATATATTACCAGCAGTGTTCTCCAGTGACCCCGGACATTCCTGTATGTATGTATATATATTACCAGCAGTGTTCTCCAGTGACCCCGGACATTCCTGTATGTATGTATGTATATTACCAGCAGTGTTCTCCAGTGACCGCGAACATTCCTGTATGTATGTATGTATATATATATATATATATATATATATATATATATATATATATATATATATATATATATATATATTACCAGCAGTGTTCTCCAGTGACCGTGGACATTCCTGTATGTATGTATATATTACCAGCAGTGTTCTTCAGTGACCGCGGACATTCCTGTATGTATGTATGTATATATTACCAGCAGTGTTCCCCAGTGACCGCGGACATTCCTGTATGTATGTATGTATATATATTAACAGCAGTGTTCTCCAGTGACCGCGGACATTCCTGTATGTATGTATATATATTACCAGCAGTGTTCTCCAGTGACCCCGGACATTCCTGTATGTATGTATGTATATTACCAGCAGTGTTCTCCAGTGACCGCGAACATTCCTGTATGTATGTATGTATGTATATATATATATATATATATATATATATATATATATTACCAGCAGTGTTCTCCAGTGACCGTGGACATTCCTGTATGTATGTATATATTACCAGCAGTGTTCTCCAGTGACCGCGGACATTCCTGTATGTATGTATGTATATATTAACAGCAGTGTTCCCCAGTGACCGCGGACATTCCTGTATGTATGTATGTATATATATTACCAGCAGTGTTCTCCAGTGACCCCGGACATTCCTGTATGTATGTATGTATATTACCAGCAGTGTTCTCCAGTGACCGCGAACATTCCTGTATGTATGTATGTATGTATATATATATATATATATATATATATATATATATATATATATATATATATATATATATATATATTACCAGCAGTGTTCTCCAGTGACCGTGGACATTCCTGTATGTATGTATATATTACCAGCAGTGTTCTTCAGTGACCGCGGACATTCCTGTATGTATGTATGTATATATTACCAGCAGTGTTCCCCAGTGACCGCGGACATTCCTGTATGTATGTATGTATATATTAACAGCAGTGTTCTCCAGTGACCGCGGACATTCCTGTATGTATGTATATATATTACCAGCAGTGTTCTCCAGTGACCCCGGACATTCCTGTATGTATGTATGTATATTACCAGCAGTGTTCTCCAGTGACCGCGAACATTCCTGTATGTATGTATGTATGTATATATATATATATATATATATATATATATATATTACCAGCAGTGTTCTCCAGTGACCGTGGACATTCCTGTATGTATGTATATATTACCAGCAGTGTTCTCCAGTGACCGCGGACATTCCTGTATGTATGTATGTATATATTAACAGCAGTGTTCCCCAGTGACCGCGGACATTCCTGTATGTATGTATGTATATATTACCAGCAGTGTTCTCCAGTGACCGCGGACATTCCTGTATGTATGTATATATTACCAGCAGTGTTCTCCAGTGACCGCGGACATTCCTGTATGTATGTATATATTACCAGCAGTGTTCTCCAGTGACCGCGGACATTCCTGTATGTATGTATGTATATATTAACAGCAGTGTTCTCCAGTGACCGCGGACATTCCTGTATGTATATATATATTACCAGCAGTGTTCTCCAGTGACCGCGGACATTCCTGTATGTATATATATATTACCAGCAGTGTTCTCCAGTGACCGCGGACATTCCTGTATGTATGTATGTATATATTACCAGCAGTGTTCTCCAGTGACCGCGGACATTCCTGTATGTATGTATGTATATATTACCAGCAGTGTTCTCCAGTGACCGTGGACATTCCTGTATGTATGTATATATATTACCAGCAGTGTTCTCCAGTGACCGCGGACATTCCTGTATGTATGTATGAATATATTACCAGCAGTGTTCTCCAGTGACCCCGGACATTCCTGTATGTATGTATATATTAACAGCAGTGTTCTCCAGTGACCGTGGACATTCCTGTATGTATGTATGTATATATTACCAGCAGTGTTCTCCAGTGACCGTGGACATTCCTGTATGTATGTATGTATGTATATATTACCAGCAGTGTTCTCCAGTGACCGCGGACATTCCTGTATGTATGTATGTATATATTAACAGCAGTGTTCTCCAGTGACCGTGGACATTCCTGTATGTATGTATGTATGTATATATTACCAGCAGTGTTCTCCAGTGACCGCGGACATTCCTGTATGTATGTATGTATATATTAACAGCAGTGTTCTCCAGTGACCGTGGACATTCCTGTATGTATGTATGTATGTATATATTAACAGCAGTGTTCTCCAGTGACCGCGGACATTCCTGTATGTATGTATGTATATATTACCAGCAGTGTTCTCCAGTGACCGTGGACATTCCTGTATGTATGTATATATAACCAGCAATGTTCTCCAGTGTCCCCAGACATTCCTGTATGTATGTATATATTACCAGCAGTGTTCTCCAGTGACCGCGGACATCCCTGTATGTATGTATGTATATATTACCAGCAGTGTTCTCCAGTGACCGTGGACATTCCTGTATGTATGTATGTATATATAACCAGCAGTGTTCTCCAGTGTCCCCAGACATTCCTGTATGTATGTATATATTACCAGCAGTGTTCTCCAGTGACCGCGGACATCCCTGTATGTATGTATGTATATATTACCAGCAGTGTTCTCCAGTGACCGTGGACATTCCTGTATGTATGTATGTATATATAACCAGCAGTGTTCTCCAGTGTCCCCAGACATTCCTGTATGTATGTATATATTACCAGCAGTGTTCTCCAGTGACCGCGGACATCCCTGTATGTATGTATGTATATATTACCAGCAGTGTTCTCCAGTGACCGCGGACATTCCTCTATGTATGTATGTATATATTACCAGCAGTGTTCTCCAGTGACCGTGGACATTCCTGTATATATATATATATATATATATATATATATATTACCAGCAGTGTTCTCCAGTGACCGTGGACATTCCTGTATATATATATATATATATATATATATATTACCAGCAGTGTTCTCCAGTGACCGTTGACATTCCTGTATATATATATATATATATATATATATATATATATTACCAGCAGTGTTCTCCAGTGATCGCGGACATTCCTGTATGTATGTATGTATGTATGTATATATAACCAGCAGTGTTCTCCAGTGACCCCGGACATTCCTGTTTGTATGTATGTATATATTACCAGCAGTGTTCTCCAGTGACCCCGGACATTCCTGTATGTATGTATGTATATATAACCAGCAGTGTTCTCCAGTGACCCCGGACATTCCTGTATGTATATATTACCAGCAGTGTTCTCCAGTGACCGTGGACATTACTGTATGTATGTATATATATATTACCAGCAGTGTTCTCCAGTGACCCCGGACATTCCTGTATGTATGTATGTATATATTACCAGCAGTGTTCTCCAGTGACCCCGGACATTCCTGTATGTATATATTACCAGCAGTGTTCTCCAGTGACCCCGGACATTCCTGTATGTATGTATGTATGTATGTATGTATGTATGTATGTATTACCAGCAATGTTCTCCAGTGACCCCGGACATTCCTGTATGTATGTATGTATGTATGTATGTATGTATGTATGTATTACCAGCAGTGTTCTCCAGTGACACCGGACATTCCTGTATG
>NW_027362761.1:709629892-709649892 GCF_046119375.1 Phyllobates terribilis
TTCCTGTATGTATGTATGTATGTATATATTACAAGCAGTGTTCTCCAGTGACCGTGGACATTCCTGTATGTATGTATATATATATTATCAGCAGTGTTCTCCAGTGACCCCGGACATTCCTGTATGTATGTATATATATATTATCAGCAGTGTTCTCCAGTGACCGTGGACATTCCTGTATGTATGTATATATATATTATCAGCAGTGTTCTCCAGTGACCGTGGACATTCCTGTATGTATGTATGTATATATTACCAGCAGTGTTCTCCAGTGACCGCGGACATTCCTGTATGTATGTATATATTACCAGCAGTGTTCTCCAGTGACCCCGGACATTCCTGTATGTATGTATGTATATATTACCAGCAGTGTTCTCCAGTGACCCCGGACATTCCTGTATGTATGTATATATTACCAGCAGTGTTCTCCAGTGACCCCGGACATTCATGTATATATTTATATTACCAGCAGTGTTCTCCAGTGACCCCGGACATTCATGTATATATATATATTACCAGCAGTGTTCTCCAGTGACCGTGGACATTCCTGTATTTATGTATGTATATATTACCAGCAGTGTTCTCCAGTGACCGTGGACATTCCTGTATGTATATATATATATATATTACCAGCAGTGTTCTCCAGTGACCGCGGACATTCCTGTATGTATGTATATATATATTACCAGCAATGTTCTCCAGTGACCCCGGACATTCCTGTATGTATGTATGTATATATTACCAGCAGTGTTCTCCAGTGACCGTGGACATTCCTGTATGTATATATATATATATATATATATATTACCAGCAGTGTTCTCCAGTGACCGTGGACATTCCTGTATGTATGTATATATATATTACCAGCAGTGTTCTCCAGTGACCCCGGACATTCCTGTATGTATGTATGTATATATTACCAGCAGTGTTCTCCAGTGACCGCGGACATTCCTGTATGTATGTATATATATATTACCAGCAGTGTTCTCCAGTGACCGTGGACATTCCTGTATGTATGTATATATATATTACCAGCAGTGTTCTCCAGTGACCGCGGACATTCCTGTATGTATGTATATATAAGCAGCAGTGTTCTCCAGTGACCGTGGACATTCCTGTATGTATGTATATATATTACCAGCAGTGTTCTCCAGTGACCGTGGACATTCCTGTATGTATGTATATGTATATTACCAGCAGTGTTCTCCAGTGACCGCGGACATTCCTGTATGTATGTATATATAAGCAGCAGTGTTCTCCAGTGACCCCGGACATTCCTGTATGTATGTATATTACCAGCAGTGTTCTCCAGTGACCGCGAACATTCCTGTATGTATGTATATATTACCAGCAGTGTTCTCCAGTGACCCCGGACATTCCTGTATGTATGTATGTATATTACCAGCAGTGTTCTCCAGTGACCGCGGACATTCCTGTATGTATGTATATATATATTACCAGCAGTGTTCTCCAGTGACCGCGGACATTCCTGTATGTATGTATATATAAGCAGCAGTGTTCTCCAGTGACCGCGGACATTCCTGTATGTATGTATATATTACCAGCAGTGTTCTCCAGTGACCCCGGACATTCCTGTATGTATGTATGTGACGCGCCCCCTGGGCCAGTGTTGTTGGGGATACCCGGAGCCGGATCAGATGGGGGTTGTAGTCTCCGAGTGGCTGTGACCCGGTCCGTGCCCAGGGTGTCAAGCTCAGTGTGTGGCAGTCCTTATGATGTTTCTAGATGTTCTTTTGTGTCGACTACGCCACCCGTTGATTTGCGGTCAAAAGGCCGCCGCTGCAGAAGGGTCCACTGAGGCTGGTGATGTGTGTGCAGCTTAGGTAGTATAACCCCCAACGGGAGGGGTATAGCCTCAGGGGGTCAGTTGCAGAGGATGGGGGTTGTGGTGGTGCAGCGAGGATGGAAATGAGACCCAGAGTCGGGCTGTGCAGTTTAGGGTTTTTTACTTACTGCAGTTGTTCTGGTCACTCCGGCCTTGAGTGACCACCCGAGCCGTGCTGCGTCCACCAGGTCCTGGACTCGGTCAACTCCCAGGCAACTCCGGAGTGTGGTCCTGAGCTCCCTTTCTGTCCTGTCCTCTTCTCTGGCCTTCCCCACCAGGGATCCACCTATGTCCGGCTCCCTCGGGCCTCTTGGTGGTAATCCCTTGTCTCTGGGTTCCCTGACCCTATTCCTGGTCTGCCTTCCGGGTGGATTTAGTGGGTGATCGTGGCAGATCGATCCTGCCCACGACCTCCGGTTCCTGGCTAAGGTGTGCTGTAGCCTCTGCCAGCTTGGGATCCGGTACCCTGTTGCCAACTCTTCACCCTCTGGTCTAATTTGGGCTCTTGGAGTTCCTTCTTTCTCCCCCTCTGGGTCTTTCTTTCTCCTCTGCTCTGACAAAAGACTGACAGACTGACCGACCCTGATCTAAGATGGTGCCCACCTTATATATTCCCTCTATGTGTGAGCTCAGGTGACCAGCACCCAATGAGCTCCTAGCTTTACCCAGGCTGCTCCCCCTATCTGCCCCTACACTACTGGGATGTTCCACCCCCCTCCCACTCCAGCCAGGAACAGACTCTGTTGTACCTGCACATTTCTCTAGTGGGAGTACCATCGGTCTGTTCCCCGGAAATGGGATGTGTGTAGTGCATGCAGCCTACTGAGCTCAGTTCCACACTCCATCCTTACCCGGGAGTGGAATATCACACCTCTAGGTTGAGGTGCAATACCCCTGTAGCAGCCGAATCCTCAGGGTGCTACATTCCCCCCTGGTAAATCACAGCACGTCCTCGGGCTGTAAGATATAAACAAAAACATCCAAAACATACAATTTTTTTTCATAAACATAAACATATAAAACATATAAAACATCATCAGCAGCAATAAACTTTTCATATAAACATTCTTGTTTCTGGTTCCTCCGGTCACGGTGCAACTTGTGACCGGGTAAAGTGCGACAGTCTCTTTTGGAAGAAAACAGTTTCCTATAGAACCGGTAGGGGGCGCTTTAGGAAGCGCAACTATATACAAGGGGATATGGCCGCTCTCAGTCCTCGGCCAGGTATTAGGAACTAGGGACACATGGGGTTAACAGTTCACTCTTGGCTGGTCCCAACGGGGACTATATTTTAACTAGAACAGTTCTTATACCCCGACGGGCAACTTTATACAGTCTCTTCACTACCGTACTCAACGACGGCGTCCTCCTGCTCTTTCTTTGTGGACAGTTTCAGTTTCAGACCCGTCCGGGTCCTCTTGCTCCTCCTCACACCGCAGCTCCTCCTCCGTCAGGCGATGCACATGGAGGGCGTAGGGTCCTTTGGCACACTTGTGCCGGGTGAAGGTGACCTCGTCCCCTAAATACAGGTCACGACCTCTGTGCCCCTCTGGCAGATGGCTTTCTACGTCTCTGCGGGTTACAAAGACGTCGCCGGGGGTCTGATGGTCTCTGATAAAGCCCCATCCGTGCTGCATGTTGAATTTTATCACAGTCCTGGTGGAAGGGGGACCATGTGCTGCACGGGGATTCCTCCTGGTCCGGCTCTTCTGCTCCGCGCTCCTTATCTGCGCTTGCTGTTCCCGGACCCGCCTCTCTCTCCGCTCCCTCTCGAAGACCTCGAGCTGCTGCCGACAGCACTCTGCACGCTCTGCTGCGGCCGCCCGAGTCTCCTGAGTGAACCCCATGAGGTCTTCTCCGGTGGGGTCCCACTCAAACTGTGCCTCCTCTAGCGGGGGCGAGGTCCTCTTTACAGGCTTCGGAGCCGGAATCAGGGGCTCGTCTAGGGGTCTCTCTTTCCGGAGTCGGGGATGGTGAAACTCCGGTGGCCATATGAAGGGCTGCCCATCCGGGCACGTATGCTGGGCGAACAGGTCCTCACCCAGGTGCGGCACTCTAGATGTTGAGGGCGCGTTGATGGTAGTGGCGCCCGGGTTGACCAGGCCTTGCGACCAGGCTTGGGGCACGCTAAAGGAAAAGGGCACCGTAAGAACGGCGGCGCCCGTGGTTACTCGGCCCTGCGGCCAGGCCGGTGGCTCCGCGGAGGTAGGGGGCGCTGTTGGTATTGCGGCGCCCGGAGGTACTAGGCCTTGCGACCAGGCCGGTGGTATTTCCTGCTTGGCCACGCTCGAGGTCGAGGCGTGTGACGTCACAGGGGTCGCGGCCGCGGTTTCCGGTTGAGGCCTAGTCGGCGGCGGTGACGATGCAGCGACAGGCACGGCAGGGGGAATTTCGGGCTCTGCGACGGGGAGCTGGGGCAGGCACGCGGTTTCCCGGCTCGGGGTAGAGACGTTCCCTTTACCTGCCTCCATTCGTTCAGCTCCCTTCTCGGCGCCGTCTCCTGCCTTCATTCCTCCTGCGCCATCCTCAGAGGCGGTCTGTCTCCTCGTCTCAGGTGGCGTGCTCCGCTGACGGGTGCCGGTCTGCTGGGCCATCTCTCGGCTCCACTCCGCCAACGTCTCCCGCTGCACCCGGGCCATCCTCCGTGCGAGGCCCTCCAGCGCAGTCTGTGCACACTCCCGGTCTCGGGGGAGCTGTGCTAGGATCTCCAGCAGGCCTTCTGGAGTGGCGACCTGCAACAGGCTCCTGACCACTGGGTCGGTGCTGCCTGACTCTCCCTCCAGACGTCTTGTCTCCGGGTGCGCTCTCTCCAGACTGCTCCAGGCGACACCCATCTTTGTTCTCTTCTTCTGTCTCCGCCCACATCGAGGGTGGTCCCGGGGCAACTTCAGTTCCAGGGGCAGTTCTCTTACGCTGATGGACACTTCCAGCATCACAGTCTCTGTTGGTGGGCGCGGTTTCCGCTTTTGGCGCCATTCTTCGACCTGGCCCACGATGGGAGGTGGCCTTTTGCCACCCTCTGGCACGCCCATAATGGCGTCCGCTCTTCCAAGGCGGGAAATCTTTGGAAATGGCGGGAATCGTCTCCCAGTGGCGGGAAACTCCATGGATGGCGGGAAAAAGCTGCAAATGGCGGACAACCGGCGGGAAACGACCTGTGATGGGGCCCGATGGCGGGGACCCTCCGGAACCGGCAGGAGACTTCTTTTTAAGGTAACGATGAACTTTTCTTCAGGCACGCAGTACCCGGTTGTTGCGGGCACGTTATCCTGCCGACTACGCCAAAGTTGACGCGCCCCCTGGGCCAGTGTTGTTGGGGATACCCGGAGCCGGATCAGATGGGGGTTGTAGTCTCTGAGTGGCTGTGACCCGGTCCGTGCCCAGGGTGTCAAGCTCAGTGTGTGGCAGTCCTTATGATGTTTCTAGATGTTCTTTTGTGTCGACTATGCCACCCGTTGATTTGCGGTCAAAAGGCCGCCGCTGCAGCAGGGTCCACTGAGGCTGGTGATGTGTGTGCAGCTTAGGTAGTATAACCCCCAACGGGAGGGGTATAGCCTCAGGGGGTCAGTTGCAGAGGATGGGGGTTGTGGTGGTGCAGCGAGGATGGAAATGAGACCCAGTGTCGGGCTGTGCAGTTCAGGGTTTTTTACTTACTGCAGTTGTTCTGGTCACTCCGGCCTTGAGTGACCACCCGAGCGGTGCTGCGTCCACCAGGTCCTGGACTCGGTCAACTCCCAGGCAACTCCGGAGTGTGGTCCTGAGCTCCCTTTCTGTCCTGTCCTCTTCTCTGGCCTTCCCCACCAGGGATCCACCTATGTCCGGCTCCCTCGGGCCTCTTGGTGGTAAACCCTTGTCTCTGGGTTCCCTGACCCTATTCCTGGTCTGCCTTCCGGGTGGATTTAGTGGGTGATCGTGGCAGATCGATCCTGCCCACGACCTCCGGTTCCTGGCTAAGGTGTGCTGTAGCCTCTGCCAGCTTGGGATCCGGTACCCTGTTGCCAACTCTTCACCCTCTGGTCTAATTTGGGCTCTTGGAGTTCCTTCTTTCTCCCCCTCTGGGTCTTTCTTTCTCCTCTGCTCTGACAAAAGACTGACAGACTGACCGACCCTGATCTAAGATGGTGCCCACCTTATATATTCCCTCTATGTGTGAGCTCAGGTGACCAGCACCCAATGAGCTCCTAGCTTTACCCAGGCTGCTCCCCCTATCTGCCCCTACACTACTGGGATGTTCCACCCCCCTCCCACTCCAGCCAGGAACAGACTCTGTTGTACCTGCACATTTCTCTAGTGGGAGTACCATCGGTCTGTTCCCCGGAAATGGGATGTGTGTAGTGCATGCAGCCTACTGAGCTCAGTTCCACACTCCATCCTTACCCGGGAGTGGAATATCACACCTCTGGGTTGAGGTACAATACCCCTGTAGCAGCCGAATCCTCAGGGTGCTACATATGTATGTATATTACCAGCAGTGTTCTCCAGTGACCGCGAACATTCCTGTATGTATGTATATATTACCAGCAGTGTTCTCCAGTGACCCCGGACATTCCTGTATGTATGTATATATATATTACCAGCAGTGTTCTCCAGTGACCGCGGACATTCCTGTATGTATATATTACCAGCAGTGTTCTCCAGTGACCCCGGACATTCCTGTATGTATGTATGTATATATTACCAGCAGTGTTCTCCAGTGACCCCGGACATTCCTGTATGTATGTATATATATATTACCAGCAGTGTTCTCCAGTGACCGCGGACATTCCTGTATGTATATATTACCAGCAGTGTTCTCCAGTGACCCCGGACATTCCTGTATGTATGTATGTATATATTACCAGCAGTGTTCTCCAGTAACCCCGGACATTCCTGTATGTATGTATGTATATATTACCAGCAGTGTTCTCCAGTGACCGCGGACATTCCTGTATGTATGTATGTATATATTACCAGCAGTGTTCTCCAGTGACCGCGGACATTCCTGTATGTATGTATATATTACCAGCAGTGTTCTCCAGTGACCCCGGACATTCCTGTATGTATGTATATATTACCAGTAGTGTTCTCCAGTGACCCCGGACATTCCTGTATGTATGTATATATTACCAGCAGTGTTCTCCAGTGACCGTGGACATTCCTGTATGTATGTATGTATGTATATATATTACCAGCAGTGTTCTCCAGTGACCCCGGACATTCCTGTATGTATATATATATATTACCAGCAGTGTTCTCCAGTGACCACAGACATTCCTGTATGCATGTATGTATATATTACCAGCAGTGTTCTCCAGTGACCGCGGACATTCCTGTATGTATGTATGTATATATTACCAGCAGTGTTCTCCAGTGACCGCGGACATTCCTGTATGTATGTATATATTACCAGCAGTGTTCTCCAGTGACCCCGGACATTCCTGTATGTATGTATATATTACCAGTAGTGTTCTCCAGTGACCCCGGACATTCCTGTATGTATGTATATATTACCAGCAGTGTTCTCCAGTGACCGTGGACATTCCTGTATGTATGTATGTATGTATGTATGTATGTATATATATTACCAGCAGTGTTCTCCAGTGACCCCGGACATTCCTGTATGTATATATATATATTACCAGCAGTGTTCTCCAGTGACCCCGGACATTCCTGTATGTATGAATATATTACCAGCAGTGTTCTCCAGTGACCCCGGACATTCCTGTATGTATGTATATATTACCAGCAGTGTTCTCCAGTGACCGCGGACATTCCTGTATGTATGTATATATTACCAGCAGTGTTCTCCAGTGACCGTGGACATTCCTGTATGTATGTATATATATATTACCAGCAGTGTTCTCCAGTGACCGCGGACATTCCTGTATGTATGTATATATATATTACCAGCAGTGTTCTCCAGTGACCGTGGACATCCCTGTATGTATGTATGTATATATTACCAGCAGTGTTCTCCAGTGACCCCGGACATTCCTGTATGTATATATATATTACCAGCAGTGTTCTCCAGTGACCACAGACATTCCTGTATGTATGTATATATTACCAGCAGTGTTCTCCAGTGACCGTGGACATTCCTGTATGTATGTATATATATATAACCAGCAGTGTTCTCCAGTGACCCCGGACATTCCTGTATGTATGTATATATATATTACCAGCAGTGTTCTCCAGTGACCGTGGACATCCCTGTATGTATGTATGTATATATTACCAGCAGTGTTCTCCAGTGACCCCGGACATTCCTGTATGTATATATATATTACCAGCAGTGTTCTCCAGTGACCACAGACATTCCTGTATGTATGTATATATTACCAGCAGTGTTCTCCAGTGACCGTGGACATTCCTGTATGTATGTATGTATGTATGTATGTATATATATTACCAGCAGTGTTCTCCAGTGACCACAGACATTCCTGTATGTATGTATATATTACCAGCAGTGTTCTCCAGTGTCCCCAGACATTCTTATATATATATATATATATATTACCAGCAGTGTTCTCCAGTGACCGTGCACATTCCTGTATGTATGTATGTATATATTACCAGCAGTGTTCTCCAGTGACCCCGGACATTCCTGTATGTATATATATATATTACCAGCAGTGTTCTCCAGTGACCGTGGACATTCCTGTATGTATATATTACCAGCAGTGTTCTCCAGTGACCCCGGACATTCCTGTATGTATGTATGTATGTATATATATATATTACCAGCAGTGTTCTCCAGTGACCCCGGACATTCCTGTATGTATGTATGTATATTACCAGCAGTGTTCTCCAGTGACCGTGGACATTCCTGTATGTATGTATGTATATATTACCAGCAGTGTTCTCCAGTGACCGTGGACATTCCTGTATGTATGTATGTATGTATGTATATATATTACCAGCAGTGTTCTCCAGTGACCACAGACATTCCTGTATGTATGTATGTATATATTACCAGCAGTGTTCTCCAGTGACCGTGGACATTCCTGTATGTATGTATGTATATATTACCAGCAGTGTTCTCCAGTGACCCCGGACATTCATGTATATATATATTACCAGCAGTGTTCTCCAGTGACCACAGACATTCCTGTATGTATGTATATATATATTACCAGCAGTGTTCTCCAGTGACCCCGGACATTCCTGTATGTATATATTACCAGCAGTGTTCTCCAGTGACCCCGGACATTCCTGTATGTATGTATGTATATATTACCAGCAGTGTTCTCCAGTGACCCCGGACATTCCTGTATGTATGTATGTATATATAACCAGCAGTGTTCTCCAGTGACTGTGGACATTCCTGTATGTATGTATATATTACCAGCAGTGTTCTCCAGTGACCCCGGACATTCATGTATATATATATATTACCAGCAGTGTTCTCCAGTGACCCTAGTCATTCCTGTATATATATATATATATATATATATATATTACCAGCAGTGTTCTCCAGTGACCGTGGACATTCATGTATATATATATATATATATATATTACCAGCAGTGTTCTCCAGTGACCCCGGACATTCATGTATATATATATTACCAGCAGTGTTCTCCAGTGACCCCAGTCATTCCTGTATATATATATATTACCAGCAGTGTTCTCCAGTGACCCCGGACATTCATGTATATATATATATTACCAGCAGTGTTCTCCAGTGACCCCGGACATTCATGTATGTATGTATGTATGTATGTATGTATATATATTTATATTACCAGCAGTGTTCTCCAGTGACCGTGGACATTCCTGTATGTATGTATATATTACCAGCAGTGTTCTCCAGTGACCGCGGACATTCCTGTATGTATGTATATATTAACAGCAGTGTTCTCCAGTGACCGCGGACATTCCTGTATGTATGTATGTATATATTACCAGCAGTGTTCTCCAGTGACCGTGGACATTCCTGTATGTATGTATGAATATATTACCAGCAGTGTTCTCCAGTGACCGTGGACATTCCTGTATGTATGTATGTATTACCAGCAGTGTTCTCCAGTGTCCCCAGACATTCCTGTATGTATGTATATATATATTACCAGCAGTGTTCTCCAGTGACCGCGGACATTCCTGTATGTATGTATATATATATTACCAGCAGTGTTCTCCAGTGACCGTGGACATTCCTGTATGTATGTATGAATATATTACCAGCAGTGTTCTCCAGTGACCGTGGACATTCCTGTATGTATGTATATATTACCAGCAGTGTTCTCCAGTGACCGCGGACATTCCTGTATGTATGTATATATTACCAGCAGTGTTCTCCTGTGACCGTGGACATTCCTGTATGTATGTATGTATATATTACCAGCAGTGTTCTCCAGTGTCCCCAGACATTCCTGTATGTATGTATATATATATTACCAGCAGTGTTCTCCAGTGTCCCCAGACATTCCTGTATGTATGTATATATATATTACCAGCAGTGTTCTCCAGTGACCGTGGACATTCCTGTATGTATATATTACCAGCAGTGTTCTCCAGTGTCCCCAGACATTCCTGTATGTATGTATATATATAACCAGCAGTGTTCTCCAGTGACCGCGGACATTCCTGTATGTATGTATGTATATTACCAGCAGTGTTCTCCAGTGACCGTGGACATTCCTGTATGTATGTATGTATGTATGTATGTATGTATGTATATATTACCAGCAGTGTTCTCCAGTGACCACGGACATTCCTGTATGTATGTATGTATATATTACCAGCAGTGTTCTCCAGTGACCGTGGACATTCCTGTATGTATGTATGAATATATTACCAGCAGTGTTCTCCAGTGACCCCGGACATTCCTGTATGTATGTATATATTACCAGCAGTGTTCTCCAGTGACCGCGGACATTCCTGTATGTATGTATATATTACCAGCAGTGTTCTCCAGTGACCGTGGACATTCCTGTATGTATGTATGTATATATTTGCAGCAGTGTTCTCCAGTGACCGTGGACATTCCTGTATGTATGTATGTATATATTTGCAGCAGTGTTCTCCAGTGACCGTGGACATTCCTGTATGTATGTATGTATGTATATATTAACAGCAGTGTTCTCCAGTGACCGTGGACATTCCTGTATGTATGTATGTATATATAACCAGCAGTGTTCTCCAGTGACCGTGGACATTCCTGTATGTATGTATGTATTACCAGCAGTGTTCTCCAGTGTCCCCAGACATTCCTGTATGTATGTATGTATGTATATTACCAGCAGTGTTCTCCAGTGACCACGGACATTCCTGTATGTATGTATGTATGTATGTATGTATGTACAGTACAGACCAAAAGTTTGGACACACCTTCTCATTTAAAGATTTTTCTGTATTTTCATGACTTTGAAAATTGTACATTCACACTGAAGGCATAAAAACTAAGAATTAACACATGTGGAATTATATACTTAAAACAAAGTGTGAAACAACTGAAAATATGTCTTATATTCTAGGTTCTTCAAAGTAGCCACCTTTTGCTTTGATGACTGCTTTGTACACTCTTGGCATTCTCTTGATGAGCTTCAAGAGGTAGTCACCGGAAATGGTTTTCACTTCACAGGTGTGCCCTGTCAGGTTTAATAAGTGGGATTTCTTGCCTTATAAATGGGGTTGGGACCATCAGTTGTGTTGTGCAGAAGTCTGGTTGATACACAGCTGATATTCCTACTGAATAGACTGTTAGAATTTGTATTATGGCAAGAAAGAAGCAGCTAAGTAAAGAAAAACAAGTAGCCATCATTACTTTAAGAAATGAAGGTCAGTCAGTCCGAAAAATTGGGCAAACTTTGAAACTGTCCCCAAGTGCAGTTGCAAAAACCATCAAGCGCTACAAAAAAACTGGCTCACATGAGGACCGCCCAAGGAAAGGAAGACCAAGAGTCACCTCTGCTTCTGAGGATAAGTTTATCTGAGTCACCAGCCTCAGAAATCGCAGGTTAACAGCAGCTCAGATTAGAGACCAGGTCAATGCCACACAGAGTTCTAGCAGCAGACACATCTCTACAACAACTGTTAAGAGGAGACTTTGTGCAGGAGGCCTTCATGGTAAAATAGCTGCTAGGAAACCACTGCTAAGGACAGGCAACAAGCAGAAGAGACACGTTTGGGCTAAAGAACACAAGGAATGGACATTAGACCAGTGGAAATCTGTGCTTTGGTCTGATGAGTCCAAATTTGAGATCTTTGGTTCCAACCACCGTGTCTTTGTGCGACTCAGAAAAGGTGAACGGATGGACTCTACATGCCTGGTTCCCACCGTGAAGCATGGAGGAGGAGGTGTGATGGTGTGGGGGTGCTTTGCTGGTGACACTGTTGGGGATTTATTCAAACTTGAAGGCATACTGAACCAGCATGGCTACCACAGCATCTTGCAGCAGCATGCTATTCCATCCGGTTTGCGTTTAGTTGGACCATCATTTATTTTTCAACAGGACAATGACCCCAAACACACCTCCAGGCTGTGTAAGGACTATTTGACCAAGAAAGAGAGTCATGGGGTGCTACGCCAGATGACCTGGCCTCCACAGTCACCAGACCTGAACCCAATCAAGATGGTTTGGAGTGAGCTGGACCGCAAAGTGAAGGCAAAAGGGCCAACAAGTGCTAAGCATCTCTGGGAAATCCTTCAAGATTGTTGGAAGACCATTTCCGGTGACTACCTCTTGAAGCTCATCAAGAGAATGCCAAGAGTGTGCAAAGCAGTCATCAAAGCAAAAGGTGGCTACTTTGAAGAACCTAGAATATAAGACATATTTTCAGTTGTTTCACACTTTTTTGTTAAGTATATAATTCCACATGTGTTAATTCATAGTTTTGATGCCTTCAGTGTGAATGTACAATTTTCATATTCATGAAAATACAGAAAAATCTTTAAATGAGAAGGTGTGTCCAAACTTTTCGTCTGTACTGTATGTATGTATATATTACCAGCAGTGTTCTCCAGTGACCCCGGACATTCCTGTATATATATATATATATATTACCAGCAGTGTTCTCCAGTGACCCGACATTCCTGTATATATATATATATATATATATATATATATATATTACCAGCAGTGTTCTCCAGTGACCCCAGTCATTCCTGTATATATATATATATTACCAGCAGTGTTCTCCAGTGACCGTGGACATTCCTGTATATATATATATATATATATTACCAGCAGTGTTCTCCAGTGACCGCGGACATTCCTGTATGTATGTATATATAACCAGCAGTGTTCTCCAGTGCCCCGGACATTCCTGTATGTATGTATGTATATATTACCAGCAGTGTTCTCCAGTGACCGCGGACATTCCTGTATGTATGTATATATAACCAGCAGTGTTCTCCAGTGACCCCGGACATTCCTGTATGTATGTATGTATGTATATATTACCAGCAGTGTTCTCCAGTGACCCCGGACATTCCTGTATGTATGTATGTATATATAACCAGCAGTGTTCTCCAGTGACCCCGGACATTCCTGTATGTATGTATGTATATATTACCAGCAGTGTTCTCCAGTGACCGCGGACATTCCTGTATGTATGTATGTATGTATGTATGTATGTATGTATATATATATATGTATATATATATATATATATATTTATTACCAGCAGTGTTCTCCAGTGACCCCGGACATTCATGTATATATATATATTACCAGCAGTGTTCTCCAGTGACCCCAGTCATTCCAGAAGGGGGCTGGAAGCAAGTGTAACTAGAAGGAAGCCCCACATGACCGGGATGGGCCACGAGGGTGTAATTTTAATCCCAATATCGGGATTGGTTATAAGCCTGGAGGGGCGGGCATTGGAAAAGGGGGGGGGGGGGAGATATAATAAGGAAAAGTGCGGGAAAACGGTCAGTCCAGGAAGCAAGTCAGCGGGGAAAGTTGCTGAACTTAAAAAAAAAAAAAAAAAAAACTGCCACTTTCCCATTGTTTGGTACACTTACCAGGACTATGGAGACCGTTGATTCCCTGATCACCAAGCTGAGGGAGGCTGCTAGATCCAGGCGTTGAGGGTGGCTCGAGTCCCAGCTGTCGGGATTGCTGGGGAACGCCGGGGCAGAAAACCCACGTCGGGATCTGGAAGAAGCGGCAGGAGGATGCGGCCCCCCGAGAGGCTCTCCCCGGAGATGGTTAGCACGGGCAGTAGGCGCAGGCTGCGGAGCCCCTCAGGGGACCCTGCGTCCGGTGAGCGGGCCGGCGGAAACCCCCGCCGGCGCGCCCGCCGCGGCAGGAATCCGCCCAGCCGGCCTGCGGGCTCCTCCAGCATCGGGTCGCGGTCCGCGACCAAGGTGCCCCGCTCGGCTGTAGTGCGGCCTGCTACGGCGGCGTGCCGCAATACTAGAGCCCGGGCTGCGCCGGAAGCAAGGCCCGCGCTGCAGCCGCGTCACCTTCCGGTGGGCGGGGCTTTACCGGAAGTGCGTCAAGCGTCACTTCCGGAATCGGAGTCATGTGACAGGGGTGCTCAGGAAGCGAGCGGAGGGCGCCTGGACATGCCCCCGCTGCAGGAGCCGGCGTTGATGCACGGCACCGCTTGCCCACCAGGAATCGGAGCCCCAGAGCGGATGAGTGGACCAGAGGGACCACCAGCACGGCAGGCACACCTGGCGATGTACCAGTCGGGGTGACTGCCAGGGACATCAGCAGAAGGAGACAGCAGCCCAGGTGCACGGGCAGGCAGCAGCAATTCGGGGACCTGCTGCCTGGCTCGAGTCAGCAAATTCATGCCAGTGGAGCGGCAGGTAGCAGCACAGGGCTACCTGGCAGTCACCCATGGACCACCACGGATCGGGCTAGGGAGTCCGGGTCTGGAATTCGAGGAGTGCCGCGGATGGCGGGGAGGACCGGAGCCGGGACCGGCGGGAGACGATTGACGGGGACATCGGCACGTGCTCAGGTCCCCTCTGGTGACGAGGAGGCCAGGGGCGCGGGCCTTGAGCAGCAGCAGGAGTCTGGCGAATCAGAGTGTGGCAAGGATCAAAGCGAATCCAGGATTCATCAGGACTCGGGACGTTCGGCTGGCAGGGACACAGCACCTGCGCAGCTTGGTGAGTATGCGTCCATGTATTGTTTGTCGCCCGCTGGGTCATTAGTGGATGGGGGAGGTGATAGGCAGTTGGCTGGGCCCAGCGGGGAAAATACTAGGGGAGGTCGTGGGTCAGATGTAGTGGGTCTTAGGGACATTTTGTTTAGCATGTCGCAAATTTTGGCTAGAATAGACGGTGGTGGAGTTAATCAAGGAGGTTTGTTACCTGCAGCGGCGTGGGTACCTAGTCAACCGATGTTGTCGCAGGTGGGGAGCGAGTCGGCCAGGTCGGCGGTGAATGCAGCCGGGACACCTTCTGGGGCATCGGTTTGCGTACAGGCAGAGAAGGACAAAGCGGATACCGTAAAGCTGGATGATAGGGCAAAAGGGGAGGTATATGTGTGCTTTGAGGGGCCGTTGGGGGCACACTTAAAAAAAAAAAAAAAAAAAAAAAAAAAGAAAGAAGAAAGGAAAAAGTTTGGCGGGATGACTATGTTGAAATTTTTTCCCTTCTTCCGCTGGAAAAGTTTAATCTGGATAAGGGTAAAAAGGACGATAGTAAAAAAGAGGAAGAAGAGAAGCGTAGGTGGAGGTTGATTCCTCAGACGTTTGTTAATTAGTTACAGGCTTTTGCAATATTGGCTAGCGTTATTGGGGAAAAAAGCTCCGGATAATTGCTCAGGTTTATTTTGCTACCTTGATTCTATTGGGGAGGCTCATCGTACTTATGGGGGTCAGGCGTGGTTACGATATGACGAGCAATTTAGGCAGAGGAAAGCTGTCCGCCCAGAGATCAGATGGGATCAAAAGGACATTGGGTTGTGGTTGAAGGTTATGGCCCCACTGAGGTTTGGGCAGTCCTTTCACGGGAGCAACAGTAGCAGGACACGGTAGGAATCAGTCAGCAGGACACGGGGGAAGTAGTCAAGGGGCACACAGCACAAAAAAAAAGGAAGCGGGAACTTGCTGGCAATTTAATGACGGCCAATGCAAGTTCGGGACCTCCTGTAAATTTAAACATGTGTGCTCCCATTGTAACGGAAGTTCGCACGGAGCATCAAAATGCTTTAAGAAGGGTAAGGGAAAGCCGACAGTGGGTACCGGTTAAAGGGGTGACTCCAGTGAGGGTTCATGCGATGGCCCCCCTTTCTAAGTAGGTATCCGGATCAATTGAAGGCTAAGGTCATTGCAAAATGTTTTTTTGGAAGGGTTTAGAATCCCTCCTCCTGATCATGAGGCCCCCTTTTTAGTTAAAAATTTGACGTCGGCTTCCCTTCATCCGGAAGTGGTTAGTGTGAAGTTGGCTAAGTAGGTGGAATTGGGCAGGATGGCTGGACTGTTTCAGGAATTGCCTAGTAGCAAGGTGATTATCTCGCCTTTGGGGGTTGTGCCCAAGAAAGAGCTGAATAAGTTTCGTTTAATTCAGCATTTGTCGTACCTGAAGGGGCTTTCGGTTAATGATGGTATTGCGCAGGAGTTGTGTTCGGTTGAATATACATCATTCGATGCGGCAGTGCATTGGGTACGGAGATACGGGCCAGGCTCGTTGCTAGCTAAGACTGATATCGAGTCAGCCTTTAGGTTGTTGCCAGTTCACCCGGATAGCATCCCATTGTTAGGTTGTTTTTGGGAAGGGGAGTACTATGTGGATAGGTGTTTGCCAATGGGTTGTGCGATTTCGTGTTCTTTGTTTGAAACGTTTAGCTCCTTTTTGGAATGGGTAGTGAAGGACCTGGCTTCTGTTAAGTCGGTCATTCATTATTTGGATGACTTCTTGTTTATAGGCCCCCCGCAATCGTTGTTGTGTAGGAATTTGTTAGGTACTATGGTGTGGGTAGCGGAGCATTTTGGCGTCCCGTTAGCAGAAGAACAAACGGAAGGACCTGGCACCATTTTAAGTTTTTTGGGCATTGTAATTGATTCCGAAAGAATGGAGTGTCGGTTACCGGATGATAAATTGAGTTTGCTTAAGCAGGAGGTCGATAGGATCAGGAAGTTGCGCAAGGTGACCCTGAGGGAGCTACTGTCGCTGTTAGGGCATTTGAATTTTTTGCCTGCTGGATTATGCCAATGGGCAGAATATTTTGTCGCAGGTTGTCAGGAGCGACAGCAGGAGTGCGCGCGCCGCATCATTTCATTCGCCTTAATAAGGACCACAAGGAGGATCTAAAAGTTTGGAAATTGTTTTTGGAAAGTTATAACTGCAGGTCAGTAATCCCGCAGGAGTTCTTGAGCAGTTTTGATTGTGAGATATTTACGGATGCGGCAGGAGGTGTCGGTTACGGGGCCTACTGGAAAGGGCGGTGGAGCGTTGGCGAGTGGCCGAAGGTGTGGAAAGAGAGGGGTCTTACGAGGAACTTGGCATTTTTGGAATTGTTTCCTATTGTTGTTGCGGTTACCATTTGGGAGAGTGTTTCGCCAACAGGAGAATTCGGTTTCACTGCGATAACATGGGAGTGGTGTCTGTCATCAACAGTTTGTCGGCCTCGTCTCCGCCTGTGATTAGGCTGCTGAGGGAACTAGTACTTTGTGGTCTTAAGCTGAACGCTTGGATTTCAGTGGTACATGTTCCAGGTGTACAAAATTCCATAGCAGATGCCTTGTCTCGTTTTCAGTGGGATCGTTTTCGGACGCTAGCTCCAGAGGCAGAGGACGTGGGACAGGAATGCCCTTCGCGCTTGTGGCAGCTGGTTATGGAAGAGCGGGACGGTTAATACGGGAGTCCATCATGAGACAGACCTGGGCATTATACGAGGCATCGTGGCGAGTATGGCAAAGTTGGATTATGCAGTGGGGTGTGATGGAGAGTGATGGAGATAGAGAGATGGCGGTGTTGTTTCTCGTGGGAAGGGCAGCGGAGAGCAGATGGTCGGTTTCAAAAGTTGGCAAGTTTGTTGCAAGTTTAGCGTTTGGTTTTAAATTGCAGGGGATAAAGGATGTTACGAAGTCCTTTTTAGTGAAGCAAGCTCTCAAGGGCTTTAGGAGAAGAGGTAAAGAGTTGGATAAAAGGAGGCCGGTTACCTTTAGTATTTTGGAACGTTTGGGTTTTGTATTGGATAAGATTTGTTGTTCAGTTTTTGAAGCCACACTGTTTAGGTTGGCTTTTTCATTGGCGTTTTTTGGCGCGCTAAGAGTAGGTGAATTGGTGGCACCAAGCAGGAATAAGGTTGGGCGTTTGTTTGCTGAGGATATGAGTGGTCGAGATGGGGGTATTGAATTTTGGATTAGGTGGGGGAAGACGGATCAATTGGGCAAAGGTAAACGAGTAATATTGGGTGAGGTTATGGGATCTTTTCTTTGTCCTAAGAGATGTTTATTGGCTTATTGGCAGGTCTGGCCAGGGCGGAAGGGCCCATTATTGTGTCATGAAAATGGAGACTTTTTGTCACGTTTTCAATTCATAGCGGTGTTTAAAAAGGGGATTGCTGAGCTGGGCCTTAGCCCTGAGGTACGGGTCACATTCATTCAGAATTGGTGCGGCATCAGAAGCGGATGGCTTGGGGTTAGGCAAGGATGTGATAAAACGTATTGGGAGGTGGAGTTCTGATCGTTACCTGTCTTATGTAAGGCATTAGGTATGCGGTCTTAGGTAATTTGCCTTTTGAGATTCGAATACCTTTTGGTTGTCTTGTTGCTGGTGGCGTCCCGTTGTTAGTTTGGATGCTAGGACACTCTTTCGTCCATTGGGGGGCGCTGAGGGCGGACGTGAGGCCGGACGGTAGGCAAATGGGTTTTAGCAGGGAGCAAGCGATGGTTCGGTGGTTGGGTTTTTCGAGGGATGGTTTGGAGAAGGGTGCTGCCAGAATTCCATAAAGCAGCTCGTTTGGATCGGGCGCCGGATATTTTGGTGGTGCATATGGGGGGAAATGATTTGGACGGCTCGGCCGGTTAGGGAATTGATGAGGGACATTCGAATCCATCTGTTAAAGGTTATGGACATCTTTTCCTGAGGTGTTGACAGTGTGGTCTGACATTGTGCCCAGAGGAAAATGGAGGGAGGCCAGATCATAGAAGGGAATTAATAGGGCACTTATAAAGTTGAACAGAGCTATAATCAGCTTTTGTTACCAGGAACGGGGGAGTAAGCGTGCGGCATCTTGATCTGGAAGCGGGAGTTGGAGATTTTTGGAAAAAGGACGGCGTACATTTGAATGATATTGGCATTGATTTATGGGCATTGGTCATACAGGGGGGGATCGAAAGGGCTTTTGCGGTGTTGGGGCGCTCACGAGCCTGAGGTGGTCAGGGCTGTTCGTTGGTGGCGGGGGGTGGGGTTCTTGGAGTTGGCACAGAAGTGCCGGTGGAAAGAATATTGGATAATCACAGGCAGTGCCTTGATTAACCGGGGTGATCTGGCATTTGGTTTTGGGCTCTGGACAGGGTTTTACCCTGGGAGCTTTTGGTGCCCTTGAGCTGGTGATGGACGGCTGAGGGTAATATGGTGGTTCGAGTTCGGTTTAATTTATGCCAGATCTAATTTTAACTCCAAGAACCCTCCCTTCTTATTTATTTTATAACACTGTTAATATGTTAATGTTGTTTGTTAATAAAATGGCCGCTGTGGCCAAATTTATCCAAAGAAATACAGGTGCAGTGTTTTTATTTGGTGGGGGAAAGGTGAGTGCTGGAAGATGGGGGCATGTTGAACCATGGAACCCGTGTTGGCAGTACACGGTCAAGAAGGGGGCTGGAAGCAAGTGTAACTAGAAGGAAGCCCCACATGACCGGGATGGGCCACGAGGGTGTAATTTTAATCCCAATATCGGGATTGGTTATAAGCCTGGAGGGGCGGGCATTGGAAAAGGGGGGGGGGGGAGATATAATAAGGAAAAGTGCGGGAAAACGGTCAGTCCAGGAAGCAAGTCAGCGGGGAAAGTTCCCACCCACCCACCCCTTCTTTCTCTTGGTATTCTGTGAAGTTAATGGTGAAAGGGTGGTTTTACTGAGGAGGAGATAAAGGAGTTATTGATATTGTGTATTATCAATGGGTTATATTAAAAAAGTACATGTAAAGTTTTATGAGTGTTTGTCGCAGTGGCTTGGCGGGGGGTGGGGTTCTTGGAGTTGGCACAGAAGTGCCGGTGGAAAGAATATTGGATAATCACAGGCAGTGCCTTGATTAACCGGG